>NC_044558.1:17441291-17564177 GCF_007565055.1 Rhinopithecus roxellana
CCATGTGTGAATGCAACTCACAGAGTTACACGTTTCTCTTCAGTGATCAGTTTGTTAGCACATTTTTCTGGAGATCTGCAATTAGATACTTCATAGCGCAATGAACATTACAGTGACAAAGGAAATATCCACAGATGAAAACTAGAAAGAAGCTTTCTTAGAAACTTCTTGGTGATGTGTGAATTCATCTCACAGAGTTACACTTATGTTTCGTGGAGCAGTAGATTAACAGTGTCTTTGGGGAAACTGTGAAGGGCTTCTTCTGATCACATTGAGGCCTACGCTGATAAAGGAAATTTCATCCCTTCAAAACGTGAAAGAAGCTTTCTGAGAAACTTCTTTCTGATCTGTGAGTTCATCTCACAGAGTTACAACCTCTGCCTCAGGAAGCAGTTTGCTAACAGTCTTTTCGTGGAATCTGCAAAGTGGTATTTGGGAGCCTATGGGGCCCATGGTGATAAAGGTATTATCCTCACATAATAACTAAAGAGAACCTTTCTGAGAAACTGCATTGCCATGTGTGAATGCAACTCAGAGAGTTACACGTTTCTCTTCAGTGATCAGTTTGTTAGCACAGTTTTCTGGAGATCTGCAATTAGATACTTCATAGCGCAATGAACATTACGTGACAAAGGAAATATCCACAGATGAAAACTGGAAAGAATCTTTCATAGAAACTTCTTGGTGATGTGTGAATTCATCTCACAGAGTTACACTTATGTTTTGTGGAGCAGTCCATTAACACTGTCTTTGGGGAAACTGAGAAGGGCTTCTTTGGATCTCATTGAGGCCTACGCTGATAAAGGAAATTTCATCCGTTCAAAACGTGAAAGAAGCTTTCTGAGAAACTTCTTTCTGATCTGTGAGTTCATCTTACAGAGTTACAACCTCTGCCTCAAGAAGCAGTTGCTAACAGTCTTTTCGGGAATCTGCAAAGTGATATTTGGGAGCCTATAGGGGCCCATGTGATAAAGGAAAATATCCTCACATAATAACTAAAGAGAAGCTTTCTGAGAAACTGCATTGCCATGTGTGAATGCAACTCACAGAGTTACACGTTTCTCTTCAGTGATCAGTTTGTTAGCACAGTTTTCTGGAGATCTGCAATTAGATAGTTCATTGCGCAATGAACATTACAGTGACAAAGGAAATATCCACAGATGAAAATTAGAAAGAAACTTTCTTAGAAACTTCTTGGTGATGTGTGAATTCATCTCACAGAGTTACACTTATGTTTTGGAGCATCCATTAACACTGTCTTTGGGGAAACTGAAGATGGCTTCTTTGGATCACATTGAGGCCTACGCTGATAAAGGGAATTTCATCCGTTCAAAACGTGAAAGAAGCTTTCTGAGAAACTTCTTTCTGATCTGTGAGTTCATCCACAGAGTTACAACCTCTGCCTCAAGAAGCAGTTTGCTAACCTCTTTCGTGGAATCTGCAAAGTTTTTGGGAGCCTATAGGGCCCATGGTGATAAAGGAAATATCCTCACAATAACTAAAGAGAAGCTTTCTGAGAAACTGCATTGCCATGTGTGAATGCAACTCACAGAGTTACACGTTCTCTTCAGTGATCAGTTTGTTAGCACAGTTTTCTGGAGATCTGCAATTAGATACTTCATAGCGCAATGAACATTACAGTGACAAAGGAAATATCCACAGATGAAAGTAGAAAGAAGCTTTCTTAGAAACTTCTTGGTGATGTGTGAATTCATCTCACAGAGTTACACTTATGTTGTTGTAGAGCAGTCCATTAAACACTGTCTTTGGGGAAACTGAGAAGGGCTTCTTGGATCAACATTGAGGCCTACGCTGATAAAGGAAATTTCATCCGTTCAAAACGTGAAAGAAGCTTTCTGAGAAACTTCTTTCTGATCTGTGAGTTCATCTTACAGAGTTACAACCTCTGCCTCAAGAAGCTGTTTGCTAACAGTCTTTTCGGGAATCTGTCAAAGTGATATTGGGAGCCTATAGGGGCCCATGTTGATAAAGGAAATATCCTCATATAACTAAAGAGAAGCTTTCTGAGAAACTGCATTGCCATGTGTGAATGCAACTCACAGAGTTACACGTTTCTCTTCAGTGATCAGTTTGTTAGCACAGTTTTCTGGAGATCTGCAATTAGATACTTCATAGCGCAATGAACATTACAGTGACAAAGGAAATATCCACAGATGAAAACTAGAAAGAAGCTTTCTTAGAAACTTCTTGTGATGTGTGAATTCATCTCACAGAGTTACACTTATGTTTCCGTGGAGTAAGTCCATTAACACTGTCTTTGGGGAACTGAGAAGGGCTCTTTGGATCACATTGAGGCCTCCGCTGATAAAGGAATTTCATCCGTTCAAAACGTGAGAAAGAAGCTTTCTGAGAAACTTCTTTCTGATCTGTGAGTTCATCTCACAGAGTTACAACCTCTGCCTCAAGAAGCAGTTTGCTAACACTCTTTTCGTGGAATCTGCAAAGTGATATTTGGGAGCCTATGGGCCATAGGTGATAAAGGAATATCCTCACAATATAACTAAGAGAAGCTTTCTGAGAAACTGCATTGCCATAGTGTGAATGCAACTCACAGAGTGACACGTTTCTCTTCAGTGATCAGTTTGTTAGCACAGTTTTCTGGAGATCTGCAATTAGATACTTCATAGCGCATGACATTACAGTGACAAAGGAAATATCCACAGATGAAAACTAGAAAGAAGCTTTCTTAGAAACTTCTTGGTGATGTGTGAATTCATCTCACAGAGTTACACTATGTTCCTGGAGCAGTCCATTAACACTGTCTCTGGGGAAACTGAGAAGGGCTTCTTTGGATCACATTTGAGGCTACGCTGATAAATGAAATTTCATCCGTTCAAACGTGAAAGAAGCTTTCTGAGAAACTTCTTTCTGATCTGTGAGTTCATCTCAGAGTTACAACCTCTGTCTCAAGAGCAGTTTGCTAACACTCTCTTTTCTGGAATCTGCAAAGTGATATTTGGGAGCCTATTGGGGCCCATGTTGATAAAGGAATCCTCACATAATAACTAAAGAGAAGCTTTCTGAAAATGCATTGCCATGTGTGAATGCAACTCACAGAGTTACACGTTTCTCTTCAGTGATCAGTTTGTTAGCACAGTTTTGTGGAGATCTGCAATTAGATACTTCATAGGCGCAATGAACATTACAGTGACAAAGGAAATATCCACAGATGAAAACTAGAAAGAAGCTTTCTTAGAAACATCTTGGTGATGTGTGAATTCATCTCACGAGTTACAACTTATGTTTTGTGGAGCAGTCCATTAACACTGTCTTTGGGGAAACTGAGAAGGGCTTCTTTGGATCACATTGAGGCCTACGCTGATAAAGGAAATTTCATCCGTTCAAAACGTGAAAGAAGCTTTCTGAGAAACTTCTTTCTGATCTGTGAGTTTATCTTACAGAGTTACAAACCTCTGCCTCAATAAGCAGTTTGCTAACAGTCTTTTCGGGAATCTGCAAAGTGATATTTGGGAGCCTATAGGGGCCCATGGTGATAAAGGAAATATCCTCACATAATAACTAAAGAGAAGCTTTCTGAGAAACTGCATTGCAAGTGTTTGAATGCAACTCACAGAGGTGACACGTTTCTCTTCAGTGAATCCGTTTGTAGCACAGTTTTCTGGAAATATGCAATGAGATACTTATAGCGCAATGAACATTACAGTGACAAAGGAAATATCCACAGATGAAAACTGGAAAGAATCTTTCATAGAAACTTCTTGGTGATGTGTGAATTCATCTCACAGAGTTACACTTATGTTTGTGGAGCAGTCCATTAACACTGTCTTTGGGGAGAACTGAGAAGGGCTTCTTTGGATCACATTGAGGCCTACACTGATAAAGGAAATTTCATCCGTTCCAAACGTGAAAGAAGCTTTCTGAGAAACTTCTTTCTGATCTGTGAGTTCATCTTACAGAGTTACAACCTCTGCCTCAAGAAGCAGTTTGCTAACAGTCTTTTCGGGGAATCTGCAAAGTGATATTTGGGAGCCTATAGGTGCCCATGCTGATAAAGGAAATATCCTCACATAATAACTAAAGAGAAGCTTTCGGAGAAACTGCATTGCCATGTGTGAATGCAACTCACAGAGTTACACGTTTCTCTTCAGTGATCAGTTTGTTAGCACAGTTTTCTGGAGATCTGCAATTAGATACTTCATAGCGCAATGAACATTACAGTGACAAGGAAATATCCACAGATGAAAAACTAGAAAGATGCTTTCTTAGAAACTTCTTGGTGATGTGTGAATTCATCTCACAGAGTTACACTTATCTTTCCTGGAGCAGTCCATTAACACTGTCTTTGGGGAAACTGAGATGGGCTTCTTTGGATCACATTGAGGCCTATGCTGATAAAGGAATTTTCATCCGTTCAAAACGTGAAGAAGCTTTCTGAGAAACTTCTTTCTGATCTGTGAGTTCATCTCACAGAGTTACAACCTCTGCCTCAAGAAGCAGTTTGCTAACACTCTTCTCGTGGAATCTGCAAAGTGTTATTTGGGAGCCTATAGTGGCCCATGGTGATAAAGGAAATATCCTCACATAATAACTAAAGAGAAGCTTTCTGAGAAACTGCATTGCCATGTGTGAATGCAACTCACAGAGTTACACGTTTCTCTTCAGTATCAGTTTGTTAGCACAGTTTTCTGCAGTTCTGCAATTAGATACTTCATAGCGCAATGAACATTACAGTGAACAAGGAAATATCCACAGATGAATCTAGTAAGAAGCTTTCTTAGAAACTTCTTGGTGATGTGTGAATTCATCTCACAGAGTTACACTTATGTTCCCTGGAGCAGTCCATTAACACTGTCTTTGGGGAAACTGAGAAGGGCTTCTTGGATCACATTGAGGCCTACGCTGATAAAGGAATTTCATCCGTTCAAAACGTGAAGAAGCTTTCTGAGAAACTTCTTTCTGATCTGTGAGTTCATCTCACAGAGTTACAACCTCTGACTCAAGAAGCAGTTTGCAAACACTCTTCTCGTGGAATCTGCAAAGTGTTATTTGGGAGCCTATAGTGGCCCATGGTGATAAAGGAAATATCCTCACATAACAACTAAAGAGAAGCTTTCTGAGAAACTGCATTGCCATGTGTGAATGCAACTCACAGAGTTACACGGTTCTCTTCAGTGATCAGTTTGTTAGCACAGTTTTCTGCAGATCTGCAATTAGATACTTCATAGCGCAATGAACATTACAGTGACAAAGGAAATATCCACAGATGAAAACTGGAAAGAATCTTTCATAGAAACTTCTTGGTGATGTGTGAATTCATCTCACAGAGTTACACTTATGTTTCCTGGAGCAGTCCATTAACACTGTCTTTGGGGAAACTGAGAAGGGCTTCTTTGGATCACATTGAGGCCTACGCTGATAAAGGAAATTTCATCCGTTCAAAACGTGAAAGAAGCTTTCTGAGAAACTTCTTTCTGATCTGTGAGTTCATCTCACAGAGTTACAACCTGTGCCTTAAGAAGAAGTTGCTCACACTCTTCTCTTGGAATTTGCAAAGTGTTATTTGGGAGCCCATAGTGGCCCATGGTGATAAAGGAAATATCCTCACATAATAACTAAAGAGAAGCTTTCTGAGAAACTGCATTGCCATGTGTGAATGCAACTCACAGAGTTACACGTTTCTCTTCAGTGATCAGTTTGTTAGCACAGTTTTCTGGAGATCTGCAATTAGATTCTTCATAGCGCAATGAATATTACAGTGACAAAGGAAATATCCACAGATGAAAACTAGAAAGAAGCTTTCTTAGAAACTTCTTGGTGATGTGTGAATTCATCTCACAGAGTTACACTTATGTTTCGTGGAGCAGTCCATTAACACTGTCTTTGGGGAAACTGAGAAGGGCTTCTTTGGATCACATTGAGGCCTACGCTGATAAAGGAAATTTCATCCGTTCAAAACGTGAAAGAAGCTTTCTGAGAAACTTCTTTCTGATCTGTGAGTTCATCTCACAGAGTTACAACCTCTGCCTCAAGAAGCAGTTTGCTAACAGTCTTTTCGTGGAATCTGCAAAGTGATATTTGGGAGCCTATGGGGGCCCATGGTGATAAAGGAATATCCTCACATAATAACTAAAGAGAAGCTTTTCTGAGAAACTGCATTGCCATGTGTGAATGCAACTCACAGAGTTACACGTTTCTCTTCAGTGATCAGTTTGTTAGCACAGTTTTCTGGAGATCTGCAATTAGATACTTCATAGCGCAATGAACATTACAGTGACAAAGGAAATATCCACAGATGAAAACTGGAAAGAATCTTCATAGAAACTTCTTGTGATGTGTGAATTCATCTCACAGAGTTACACTTATGTTTCGTGGAGCAGTCCATTAACCACTGTCTTTGGGGAAACTGAGAAGGGCTTCTTTGGATCACATTGAGGCCTACGCTGATAAAGGAATTTTCATCCGTTCAAAACGTGAAAGAAGCTTTCTGAGAAACTTCTTTCTGATCTGTGAGTTCATCTCACAGAGTTACAACCTCTGCCTCAAGAAGCAGTTTGCATAACACTCTTCTCGTGGAATCTGCAAAGTGATATTTGGGAGCCTATATGGGCCCATGGTGATAAGGAAATATCCTCACATAATAACTAAAGAGAAGCTTTCTGAGAAACTGCATTGCCATGTGTGAATGCAACTCACAGAGTTACACGTTTCTCTTCAGTGATCAGTTTGTTAGCACAGTTTTCTGCAGATCTGCAATTAGATACTTCATAGCGCATGAACATTACAGTGACAAAGGAAATATCCACAGATGAAAACTGGAAAGAATCTTTCATTAGAAACTTCTTGGTGATGTGTGAATTCATCTCACAGAGTACACTTATGTTTCGTGGAGCAAGTCCATTAACACTGTCTTTGAGGTATCTGAGAAGGGCTTCTTTGGATCACATTGAGGCCTACGCTGATAAAGGAAATTTCATCCGTTCAAAACGTGAAAGAAGCTTTCTGAGAAACTTCTTTCTGATCTGTGAGTTCATCTCACAGAGTTACAACCTCTGCCTCAAGAAGCAGTTTGCTAACACTCTTCTCGTGGAATCTGCAAAGTGATATTTGGGAGCCTATAGTGGCCCATGGTGATAAAGGAAATATCCTCACATAATAACTAAAGAGAAGCTTTCTGAGAAACTGCATTGCCATGTGTGAATGCAACTCACAGAGTTACACGTTTCTCTTCAGTGATCAGTTTGTTAGCACAGTTTTCTGCAGATCTGCAATTAGATACTTCATAGCGCAATGAATATTACAGTGACAAAGGAAATATCCACAGATGAAAACTAGAAAGAAGCTTTCTTAGAAACTTCTTGGTGATGTGTGAATTCATCTCACAGAGTTACACTTATGTTTCGTGGAGCAGTCCATTAACACTGTCTTTGGGGAAACTGAGAAGGGCTTCTTTGGATAACATTGAGGCCTACGCTGATAAAGGAAATTTCATCCGTTCAAAACGTGAAAGAAGCTTTCTGAGAAACTTCTTTCTGATCTGTGAGTTCATCTCACAGAGCTACAACCTCTGCCTCAAGAAGCAGTTTGCTAACACTCTTTTCGTGGAATCTGCAAAGTGATATTTGGGAGCCTATTGGGGCCCATGGTGATAAAGGAAATATCCTCACATAATAACTAAAGAGAAGTTTTCTGAGAAACTACATTGCCATGTGTGAATGCAACTCACAGAGTTACACGTTTCTCTTCAGTGATCAGTTTGTAGCACAGTTTTCTGGAGATCTGCAATTAGATACTTCATAGCGCAATGAACATTACAGTGACAAAGGAAATATCCACAGATGAAAACTGGAAAGAATCTTTCTTAGAAACTTCTTGGTGATGTGTGAATTCATCTCACAGAGTTACACTTATGTTTCCTGGAGCAGTCCATTAACACTGTCTTTGGGGAAACTGAGAAGGGCTTCTTTGGATCACATTGAGGCCTACGCTGATAAAGGAATTTCATCCGTTCAAAACGTGAAAGAAGCTTTCTGAGAAACTTCTTTCTGATCTGTGAGTTCATCTCACAGAGTTACAACCTCTGCCTCAAGAAGCAGTTTGCAAACACTCTTCTCGTGGAATCTGCAAAGTGTTATTTGGGAGCCTATAGTGGCCCATGGTGATAAAGGAAATATCCTCACATAATAACTAAAGAGAACTTTCTGAGAAACTGCATTGCCATGTGTGAATGCAACTCACAGAGTTACACGTTTCTCTTCAGTGATCAGTTTGTTAGCACAGTTTTCTGCAGATCTGCAATTAGATACTTCATAGCGCAATGAACATTACAGTGACAAAGGAAATATCCACAGATGAAAACTGGAAAGAATCTTTCATTAGAAACTTCTTGGTGATGTGTGAATTCATCTCACAGAGTTACACTTATGTTTCGTGGAGCAGTCCATTAACACTGTCTTTGAGGGAAATCTGAGAAGGGCTTCTTTGGATCACATTGAGGCCTACGCTGATAAAGGAAATTTCATCCGTTCAAAACGTGAAAGAAGCTTTCTGAGAAACTTCTTTCTGATCTGTGAGTTCATCTCACAGAGTTACAACCTGCTGCCTTAAGAAGCAGTTTGCTAACACTCTTCTCTTGGAATTTGCAAAGTGATATTTGGGAGCCTATAGGGGCCCATGGTGATAAAGGAAATATCCTCACATAATAACTAAAGAGAAGCTTTCTGAGAAACTGCATTGCCATGTGTGAATGCAACTCACAGAGTTACACGTTTCTCTTCAGTGATCAGTTTGTTAGCACAGTTGTCTGGAGATGTGCAATTAGATTCTTCATAGCGCAATGAATATTACAGTGACAAAGGAAATATCCACAGATGAAAACTAGAAAGAATCTTTCTTAGAAACTTCTTGGTGATGTGTGAATTCATCTCACAGAGTTACACTTATGTTTCGTGGAGCAGTCCATTAACACTGTCTTTGAGGAATCTGAGAAGGGCTTCTTTGGATCACATTGAGGCCTACGCTGATAAAGGAAATTTCATCCGTTCAAAACGTGAAAGAAGCTTTCTGAGAAACTTCTTTCTGATCTGTGAGTTCATCTCACAGAGTTACAACCTCTGCCTCAAGAAGAAGTTTGCTAACACTCTTCTCGTGGAATCTGCAAAGTGATATTTGGGAGCCTATAGGGGCCCATGGTGATAAAGGAAATATCCTCACATAATAACTAAAGAGAAGCTTTCTGAGAAACTGCATTGCCATGTGTGAATGCAACTCACAGAGTTACACGTTTCTCTTCAGTGATCAGTTTGTTAGCACAGTTTTCTGGAGATCTGCAATTAGATACTTCATAGCGCAATGAACATTACAGTGACAAAGGAAATATCCACAGATGAAAACTAGAAAGAAGCTTTCTTAGAAACTTCTTGGTGATGTGTGAATTCATCTCACAGAGTTACACTTATGTTTCGTGGAGCAGTCCATTAACACTGTCTTTGGGGAAACTGAGAAGGGCTTCTTTGGATCACATTGAGGCCTACGCTGATAAAGGAAATTTCATCCATTCAAAACGTGAATGAAGCTTTCTGAGAAACTTCTTTCTGATCTGTGAGTTCATCTCACAGAGTTACAACCTCTGACTCAGGAAGCAGTTTGCTAACAGTCTTTTCGTGGAATCTGCAAAGTGATATTTGGTAGCCTATGGGGCCCATGGTGATAAAGGTATTATCCTCACATAATAACTAAAGAGAAGCTTTCTGAGAAACTGCATTGCCGTGTGTGAATGCAACTCACAGAGTTACAAGTTTCTCTTCAGTGATCAGTTTGTTAGCACAGTTTTCTGGAAATCTGCAATTAGATACTTCATAGGGCAATGAACATTACAGTGATAAAGGAAATATCCACAGATGAAAACTAGAAAGAAGCTTTCTTAGAAACTTCTTGGTGATGTGTGAATTCATCTCACAGAGTTACACTTATGTTTCATGGAGCAGTCCATTAACACTGTCTCTGGGCAAACTGAGAAGGGCTTCTTTGGATCACATTGAGGCCTACGCTGATAAAGGAAATTTCATCCGTTCAAAACGTGAAAGAAGCTTTCTGAGAAACTTCTTTCTGATCTGTGAGTTCATCTCTAAGAGTTACAACCTCTGTCTCAAGAAGCAGTTTGCTAACACTCTTTTCCTGGAATCTGTAAAGTGATATTTGGGAGCCTATCGTGGCCCATGGTGATAAAGGAAATATCCTCGCATAATAACTAAAGAGAAGCTTTCTGAGAAACTGCATTGCCATGTGTGAACGCAACTCACAGAGTTACACGTTTCTCTTCAGTGATCAGTTTGTTAGCACAGTTTTCTTGAGATCTGCAATTAGATACTTCATAGCGCAATGAACATTACAGTGACAAAGGAAATATCCACAGATGAAAACTAGAAAGAAGCTTTCGTAGAAACTTCTTGGTGATGTGTGAATTCATCTCACAGAGTTACACTTATGTTTCGTGGAGCAGTCCAATAACACTGTCTTTGGGGAAACTGAGAAGGGCTTCTTTGGATCACATTGAGGCCTACGCTGATAAAGGAAATTTCATCCGTTCAAAACGTGAAAGAAGCTTTCTGAGAAACTTCTTTCTGATCTGTGAGTTCATCTCACAGAGTTACAAGCTCTGCCTCAAGAAGCAGTTTGCTAACACTTTTCTCGTGGAATCTGCAAAGTGATATTTGGGAGCCTGTAGTGGCCCAGGGTGATAAAGGAAATATCTTCACATAATAACTAAAGAGAAGCTTTCTGAGAAACTGCATTGCCATGTGTGAATGCAACTCACAGAGTTACACGTTTCTCTTCAGTGATCAGTTTGTTAGCACAGTTTTCTGGAGATCTGCAATTAGATACTTCATAGCACAATGAACATTACAGTGACAAAGGAAATATCCACAGATGAAAACTAGATAGAAGCTTTCGTAGAAACTTCTTGGTGATGTGTGAATTCATCTCACAGAGTTACACTTATGTTTCGTGGAGCAGTCCATTAACACTCTCTTTGGGGAAACTGAGAAGGGTCACATTGAGGCCTACGCTGATAAAGGAAATTTCATCCGTTCAAAACGTGAAAGAAGCTTTCTGAGAAACTTCTTTCTGATCTGTGAGTTCATCTTACACAGTTACAACCTCTGCCTCAAGAAGCAGTTTGCTAACAGTCTTTTCGGGGAATCTGCAAAGTGATATTTGGGAGCCTATAGGGGCCCATGGTGATAAAGGAAATATCCTCACATAATAACTAAAGAGAAGCTTTCTGAGAAACTGCATTGCCATGTGTGAATGCAACTCACAGAGTTACACGTTTCTCTTCAGTGATCAGTTTGTTAGCACAGTTTTCTGGAGATCTGCAATTAGATACTTCATAGCGCAATGAACATTACAGTGACAAAGGAAATATCCACAGATGAAAACTAGAAAGAAGCTTTCTTAGAAACTTCTTGGTGATGTGTGAATTCATCTCACAGAGTTACACTTATGTTTCGAGGAGCAGTCCATTAACACTGTCTTTGGGGAAACTGAGAAGGGCTTCTTTGGATCACATTGAGGCCTACGCTGAAAAGGAAATTTCATCCGTTCAAAACGTGAAAGAAGCTTTCTGAGAAACTTCTTTCTGATCTGTGAGTTCATCTCACAGAGCTACAACCTCTGCCTCAAGAAGCAGTTTGATAACACTCTTTTCGTGGCATCTGCAAAGTGATATTTGGGAGCCTATAGGGGCCCATGGTGATAAAGGAAATATCCTCACATAATAACTAAAGAGAAGCTTTCTGATAAACTGCATTGCCATGTGTGAATGCAACTCACAGAGTTACACGTTTCTCTTCAGTGATCAGCTGGTTAGCACAGTTTTCTGGAAATCTGCAATTAGATACTTCATAGCGCAATGAACATTACAGTGACAAAGGAAATACCACAGATGAAAACTAGAAAGAAGCTTTCTTAGAAACTTCTTAATGATGTGTGAATTCATCTCACAGAGTTACACTTATGTTTCGTGGAGCAGTCCATTAACACTTTCTTTGGGGAAACTGAGAAGGGCTTCTTTGGATCACATTGAGGCCTACGCTGATAAAGGAAATTTCATCCGTTCAAAACGTGAAAGAAGCTTTCTGAGAAACTTCTTTCTGATCTGTGAGTTCATCTCACAGAGTTACAACCTCTGCCTCAAGAAGCAGTTTGCTAACACTTTTCTCGTGGAATCTGCAAACTGATATTTGGGAGCCTATAGTGGCCCATGGTGATAAAGGAAATATCCTCACATAATAACTAAAGAGAAGCTTTCTGAGAAACTGCATTGCCATGTGTGAATGCAACTCACAGAGTTACACGTTTCTCTTCAGTGATCAGTTTGTTAGCACAGTTTTCTGGAGATCTGCAATTATATACTTCATAGCGCAATGAACATTACAGTGACAAAGGAAATATCCACAGATGAAAACTAGAAAGAAGCTTTCTTAGAAACTTCTTGGTGATGTGTGAATTCATCTCACAGAGTTACATTATGTTTCTTGGAGCAGTCCATTAACACTGTCTTTGAGGAATCTGAGAAGGGCTTCTTTGGATCACATTGAGGCCTACGCAGATAAAGGAAATTTCATCCGTTCAAAACGTGAAAGAAGTTTTCTGAGAAACTTCTTTCTGATCTGTGAGTTCATCTCACAGAGTTACAACCTCTACCTCAAGAAGAAGTTTGCTAACACTCTTCTCCTGGAATCTGCAAAGTGATAATTGGGAACCTATAGGAGCCCATGGTGATAAAGTAAATATCCTCACATAATAACTAAAGAGAAGCTTTCTGAGAAACTGTATTGCCAGCACAGTTTTCTGAAAATCTGCAATTAGATACTTCATAGCGCAATGAACATTACAGTGACAAAGGAAATATCCACAGATGAAAAGTAGAAAGAAGCTTTCTTAGAAACATCTTGGTGATGTGTGAATTCATCTCACAGAGTTACACTTATGTTTCGTGGAGCAGTCCATTAACACTGTCTTTGAGGAATCTGAGAAGGGCTTCTTTGGATCACATTGAGGCCTACGCTGATAAAGGAAATTTCATCCGTACAAAACGTGAAACAAGCTTTCTGAGAAACTTCTCTCTGATCTGTGAGTTCATCTCACAGAGTTACAACCTCTGCCTCAAGAAGCAGTTTGCTAACACTCTTCTCCTGGAATCTGAAAAGTGATATTTGGGAGCTTATAGGGGCCCATGGTGATAAAGGAAATATCCTCACATAATAACTAAAGAGAAGCTTTCTGAGAAACTGCATTGCCATGTGTGAATGCAACTCACAGAGTTACACGTTTCTCTTCAGTGATCAGTTTGTTAGCACAGTTTTCTGGAGATCTGCAATTAGATACTTCATAGCGCAATGAACATTACAGTGACAAAGGAAATATCCACAGATGAAAACTAGAAAGAAGCTTTCTTAGAAACTTCTTGGTGATGTGTGAATTCATCTCACAGAGTTACACTTATGTTTCCTGGAGCAGTCCATTAACACTGTCTTCGGGGAAACTGAGAAGGGCTTCTTTGGATCACATTGAGGCCTACGCTAATAAAGGAAATTTCATCCGTTCAAAACGTGAAAGAAGCTTTCTGAGAAACTTCTTTCTGATCTGTGATCTCATCTCACAGATTTACAACCTCTGCCTCAAGAAGCAGTTTGCTAACACTCTTTTCGTGGAATCTGCAAAGTGATATTTGGGAGCCTAGAGCGGCCCATGGTGATAAAGGAACTATCCTCACATAATAACTAAAGAGAAGCTTTCTGAGAAACTGCATTGCCATGTGTGAACGCAACTCACAGAGTTGCAAGTCTCTCTTCAGTGATCAGTTTGTTAGCACAGTTTTCTGGAAATCTGCAATTAGATACTTCATAGCGCAATGAACATTACAGTGACAAAGGAAATATCCACAGATGAAAACTAGAAAGAAGCTTTCTTAGAAACTTCTTCGTGATGGGTGAATTCATCTCACAGAGTTACACTTATGTCTCGTGGAGCAGTCCATTAACACTGTCTTTGGGGAATCTGAGAAGGGCTTCTTTGGATCACATTGACGCCTAGGCTGATAAAGAAATTTCATCCGTTCAAAACGTGAAAGAAGCATTCTGAGAAACTTCTTTCTGATCTGTGAGTTCATCTCACAGAGTTACAAACTCTGCCTCAATAAGAAGTTTGCTAACACTCTTCTCGTGGAATCTGCAAAGTGATATTTGGGAGCCTATAGGGGCCCATGGTGATAAAGGAAATATCCTCACATAATAACGAAAGAGAAACTTTCTGAGAAACTGCATTGCCATGTGTGAATGCAGCTCACAGAGTTACACGTTTCTCTTCAGTGATCAGTTTGTTAGCACAGTTTTCTGGAGATCTGCAATTAGATACTTCATAGCGCAATGAACATTACAGTGACAAAGGAAATATCCACAGATGAAAACTAGAAAGAAGCTTTCTTAGAAACTTCTTGGTGATGTGTGAATTCATCTCACAGAGTTACACTTATGTTTCGTGGAGCAGTCCATTAACACCGTCTTTGAGGAATCTGAGAAGGGCATCTTTGGATCACATTGAGGCTTACGCTGATAAAGGAAATTTCATCCGTTCAAAACGTGAAAGAAGCTTTCTGAGAAACTTCTTTCTGATCTGTGAGTTCATCTCACAGAGTTACAACCTCTGTCTCAAGAAGCAGTTTGCTAACACTCTTTTCGTGGAATCTGCAAAGTGATATTTGGGAGCCTATTGGGGCCCATGGTGATAAAGGAAATATCCTCACATAATAACTAAAGACAAGCTTTCTGAGACACTACATTGCCATGTGTGAATGCAACTCACAGAGTTACAGGTTTCTCTTCAGTGATCAGTTTGTTAGCACAGTTTTCTTGAGATCTGCAATTAGATACTTCATAGCGCAATGAACATTACAGTGACAAAGGAAATATATACAGATGAAAACTACAAAGAAGCTTTCTTAGAAACTTCTTGGTGATGTGTGAATTCATCTCACAGAGTTACACTTATGTTTCGTGGAGCAGTCCATTAACACTGTCTTTGAGGATTCTGAGAAGGGCTTCTTTGGATCACATTGAGACCTACGCTGATAAAGGAAATTTCATCCGTTCAAAACGTGAAAGAAGCTTTCTGAGAAACTTCTTTCGGATCTGTGAGTTCATCTCACAGAGTTACAACCTCTGCCTCAAGAAGAAGTTTGCTAACACTCTTCTCATGGAATCTGCAAAGTGATATTTGGGAGCCTATAGGGGCCCTTGGTGATAAAGGAAATATCCTCACATAATAACTACAGAAAAGCTTCTGAGAAACTGCATTGCCATTTGTGAATGCAACTCATAGAGTTACACGTTTCTCTTCAGTGATCAGTTTGTTATCACAGTTTTCTGGAGATCTGCAATTAGATACTTCGTAGCGCAATGAACATTACAGTGACAAAGGAAATATCCACAGATGAAAACTAGAAAGAAGTTTTCTTAGAAACTTCTTGGTGATGTGCGAATTCATCTCACAGAGTTACACTTATGTTTCGTGGAGCGGTCCATTAACACTGTCTTTGGGGAAACTGAGAAGGGCTTCTTTGGATCATATTGAGGCCTACGCTGAAAAAGGAAATTTCATCCGTTCAAAACGTGAAAGAAGCTTTCTGAGAAACTTCTTTCTGCTTTGTGAGTTCATCTCACAGAGTTACAACCTCCTCCTCAAGAAGAAGTTTGCTAAAACTCTTCCCGTGCAAACTGCAAAGTGATATTTGGGAGCCTATAGGGGCCCATGGTGATAAAGGAAATATCCTCACATAATAACTAAAGAGAAGCTTTCTGAGAAACTGCATTGCCCTGTGTGAATGCAACTCGCAGAGTTACATGTTTCTCTTCAGTGATCAGTTTTTTAGCACAGTTTTCTGGAGATCTGCAATTAGATACTTCATAGCGCAATGAACATTACAGTGACAAAGGAAATATCCACAGATGAAAACTAGAAAGAAGCTTTCTTAGAAACTTCTTGGTGATGTGTGAATTCATCTCACAGAGTTACACTTATGTTTCGTGGAGCGGTCCATTAACACTGTCTTTGAGGAATCTGAGAAGGGCTTCTTTGGATCACATTGAGGCCTACGGTGATAAAGGAAATTTCATCCGTTCAAAACGTGAAAGAAGCTTTCTGAGAAACTTCTTTCTGATCTGTGAGTTCATCTCACAGAGTTACAACGTCTGCCGCAAGTAGCAGTTTGCTAACACTCTTTTCGTGGAAACTGCAAAGTGATATTTGGGAGCCTATTGGGGCCCATGGTGATAAAGGAATTATTCCCACATAATAACTAAAGAGAAGGTTTCTGAGAAACTGCATTGCCATGTGTGAATGCAACTCACAGAGTTACACGTTTCTCTTCAGTGATCAGTTTGTTAGCACAGTTTTCTGGAGATCTGCAATTAGATACTTCATAGCGCAATGAACATTACAGTGACAAAGGAAATATCCACAGATGAAAACTAGAAAGAAGCTTTCTTAGAAACTTCTTGGTGATGTGTGAATTCATCTCACAGAGTTACACTTATGTTTCTTGGAGCAGTCCATTAACACTGTCTTTGGAGAAACTGAGAAGGGCTTCTTTGGATCACTTTGAGGACTAGGCTGATAAAGGAAATTTCATCCGTTCAAAACGTGAAAGAAGCTTTCTGAGAAACTTCTTTCTGATCTGTGAGTTCATCTCACAGAGTTACAACCTCTGCCTCTAGAAGAAGTTTGCTAACACTCTTTTCGTGGAATCTGCAAAGTGATATTTGGCAGCCTACAGGGGCCCATGGTGATAAAGGAAATATCCTCACATAATAACTAAAGAGAAGCTTTCTGAGAAACTGCATTGCCATGTGTGAATGCAACTCACAGAGTTACACGTTTCTCTTCAGTGAACAGTTTGTTAGCACAGTTTTCTGGAAATCTGCAATTAGATACTTCATAGCGCAATGAACATTACATTGACAAAGGAAATATCCACAGATGAAAACTAGAAAGAAGCTTTCTTAGAAACTTCTTGGTGATGTGTGAATTCATCTCTCAGAGTTACACTTATGTTTCGTGGAGCGGTCCATTAACACTGTCTTTGAGGAATCTGAGAAGGGCTTCTTTGGATCACATTGAGGCCTACGCTGATAAAGGAAATTTCATCCGTTCAAAACGTGAAAGAAGCTTTCTGAGAAACTTCTTTCTGATCTGTGAGTTCATCTCACAGAGTTACAACGTCTGCCGCAAGTAGCAGTTTGCTAACACTCTTTTCGTGGAAACTGCAAAGTGATATTTGGGAGCCTATTGGGGCCCATGGTGATAAAGGAATTATTCCCACATAATAACTAAAGAGAAGCTTTCTGAGAAACTGCATTGCCATGTGTGAATGCAACTCACAGAGTTACACGTTTCTCTTCAGTGATCAGTTTGTTAGCACAGTTTTCTGGAGATCTGCAATTAGATACTTCATAGCGCAATGAACATTACAGTGACAAAGGAAATATCCACAGATGAAAACTAGAAAGAAGCTTTCTTAGAAACTTCTTGGTGATGTGTGAATTCATCTCACAGAGTTACACTTATGTTTCTTGGAGCAGTCCATTAACACTGTCTTTGGAGAAACTGAGAAGGGCTTCTTTGGATCACATTGAGGCCTACGCTGATAAAGGAAATTTCATCCGTTCAAAACGTGAAAGAAGCTTTCTGAGAAACTTCTTTCTGATCTGTGAGTTCATCTCACAGAGTTACAACCTCTGCCTCTAGAAAAGTTTGCTAACACTCTTTTCGTGGAATCTGCAAAGTGATATTTGGGAGCCTATAGGGGCCCATGGTGATAAAGGAAATATCCTCACATAATAAGTAAAGAGAAGCTTTCTGAGAAACTGCATTGCCATGTGTGAATGCAACTCACAGAGTTACACGTTTCTCTTCAGTGAACAGTTTGTTAGCACAGTTTTCTGGAAATCTGCAATTAGATACTTCATAGCGCAATGAACATTACAGTGACAAAGGAAATATCCACAGATGAAAACTAGAAAGAAGCTTTCTTAGAAACTTCTTGGTGATGTGTGAATTCATCTCTCAGATTTACACTTATGTTTCGTGGAGCGGTCCATTAACACTGTCTTTGAGGAATCTGAGAAGGGCTTCTTTGGATCACATTGAGGCCTACGCTGATAAAGGAAATTTCATCCGTTCAAAACGTGAAAGAAGCTTTCTGAGAAACTTCTTTCTGATCTGTGAGTTCATCTCACAGAGTTACAACCTCTGCCTCAAGAAGAAGTTTGCTAACACTCTTCTCGTGCAATCTGCAAAGTGATATTTGGGAGCCTATAGGGGCCCATGGTGATAAAGGAAATATCCTCACATAATAACTAAAGAGAAGCTTTC
Source organism: Rhinopithecus roxellana (assembly GCF_007565055.1). Classification (NCBI taxonomy): domain Eukaryota; kingdom Metazoa; phylum Chordata; class Mammalia; order Primates; family Cercopithecidae; genus Rhinopithecus; species Rhinopithecus roxellana. The sequence continues at coordinate 17,459,706 of NC_044558.1, forward strand.
TGAGAAACTGCATTGCCATGTGTGAATGCAACTCACAGAGTTACACGTTTCTCTTCAGTGATCAGTTTGTTAGCACACTTTTCTGGAGATCTGCAATTAGATACTTCATAGCGCAATGAACATTACAGTGACAAAGGAAATATCCACAGATGAAAACTAGAAAGAAGCTTTCTTAGAAAATTCTTGGTGATGTGTGAATTCATCTCACAGAGTTACACTTATGTTTCATGGAGCAGTCCATTAACACTGTCTTTGAGGAATCTGAGAAGGGCTTCTTTGGATCACATTGACGCCTACGCTGATAAAGGAAATTTCATCCGTTTAAAACGTGAAAGAAGCTTTCTGAGAAACTTCTTTTTGATCTGTGAGTTCATCTCACAGAGTTACAACGTCTGCCGCAAGAAGCAGTTTGCTAAAACTCTTTTCGTGGAAACTGCAAAGTGATATTTGGGAGCCTATTGGGGCCCATGGTGATAAAGGAATTATTCCCACATAATAACTAAAGAGAAGGTTTCTGAGAAACTGCATTGCCATGTGTGAATGCAACTCACAGAGTTACACGTTTCTCTTCAGTGATTAGTTTGTTAGCACAGTTTTCTGGAGATCTGCAATTAGATACTTCATAGCGCAATGAACATTACAGTGACAAAGGAAATATCCACAGATGAAAACTAGAAAGAAGCTTTCTTAGAAACTTCTTGGTGATGTGTGAATTCATCTCACAGAGTTACACTTATGTTTCGTGGAGCAGTCCATTAACACTGTCTTCGGGGAAACTGAGAAGGGCTTCTTTGGATCACATTGAGGCCTACGCTGATAAAGGAAATTTCATCCCTTCAAAACGTGAAAGAAGCTTTCTGAGAAACTTCTTTCTGATCTGTGATCTCATCTCACAGATTTACAACCTCTGCCTCAAGAAGCAGTTTGCTAACAGTCTTCTCGTGGAATCTGCAAAGTGATATTTGGGAGCCTAGAGGGGCCCATGGTGATAAAGGAACTATCCTCACATAATAACTAAAGAGAAGCTTTCTGAGAAACTGCATTGCCATGTGTGAACGCAACTCACAGAGTTGCAAGTCTCTCTTCAGTGATGAGTTTGTGAGCACAGTTTTCTGGAGATCTGCAATTATATACTTCATAGCGCAAGGAACATTACAGTGACAAAGGAAATATCTACAGATGAAAACTAGAAAGAAGCTTTCTTAGAAACTTCTTGGTGATGTGTGAATTCATCTCACAGAGTTACTCTTATGTTTCGTGGAGCAGTCCATTAACACTGTCTTTGGGGAAACTGAGAAGGGCTTCTTTGGATCACATTGAGGCCGACGCAGATAAAGGAAATTTCATCCGTTCAAAACTGAAAGAAGCTTTCTGAGAAACTTCTTTCTGATCTCTGAGTTCATCTCACAGAGTTACAACCTCTGCCTCAAGAAGCAGTTTGCTTACACTCTTTTCGTGGAATCTGCAAAGTGATATTTCGGAGCCAATTGGGAGCCATGGTGATAAAGGAAATATCCTCATATAATAACTAAAGAGAAGCTTTCTGAGAAACTGCATTGCCATGTGTGAATGCAACTCACAGAGTTACACGTTTCTCTTCAGTGATCAGTTTGTTAGCAGAGTTTTCTGGAAATCTGCAATTAGATACTTCATAGCGCAATGAACATTACAGTGACAAAGGAAATATCCACAGATGAAAAGTAGAAAGAAGCTTTCTTAGAAACTTCTTGATGATGTGTGAATTCATCTCACAGAGTTACACTTATGTTTCATGGAGCAGTCCATTAACACCGTCTTTGAGGAATCTGAGAAGGGCAACTTTGGATCACATTGAGGCCTACGCTGATAAAGGAAATTTCATCCGTTCAAAACGTGAAAGAAGCTTTCTGAGAAACTTCTTTCTGATCTGTGAATTTACCTCACAGAGTTACAACCTCTGCCTCAAGAAGAAGTTTGCTAACACTCTTCTCGTGCAATCTGCAAAGTGATATTTGGGAGCCTATAGGGGCCCATGGTGATAAAGGAAATATCCTCACATAATAACTAAAGAGAAGCTTTCTGAGAAACTGCATTGCCATGTGTGAATGCAACTCACAGAGTTACACGTTTCTCTTCAGTGATCAGTTTGTTAGCACACTTTTCTGGAGATCTGCAATTAGATACTTCATAGCGCAATGAACATTACAGTGACAAAGGAAATATCCACAGATGAAAACTAGAAAGAAGCTTTCTTAGAAACTTCTTGGTGATGTGTGAATTCATCTCAGAGAGTTACACTTATGTTTCGTGGAGCAGTCCATTAACACTGTCTTTGGGGAAACTGAGAAGGGCTTCGTTGGATTACATTGAGGCCTACGCTGATAAAGGAAATTTCATCCGTTCAAAACGTGAAAGAAGCTTTCTGAGAAACTTCTTTCTGATTTGTGAGTTCATCTCACAGAGTTACAACCTCTGCCTCAAGAGGAAGTTTGCTAACACTCTTCTCCTGGAATCTGCAATGTGATATTTGGGAGCCTATAGGGGCCCATGGTGATAAAGGAAATATCCTCACATAATAACTACAGAAAAGCTTTCTGAGAAACTGCATTGCCATTTGTGAATGCAACTCATAGAGTTACACGTTTCTCTTCAGTGATCAGTTTGTTATCACAGTTTTCTGGAGATCTGCAATTAGATACTTCGTAGCGCAATGAACATTACAGTGACAAAGTAAATATCCACAGATGAAAACTAGAAAGAAGCTTTCTTAGAAACTTCTTGGTGATGTGCGAATTCATCTCACAGAGTTACACTTATGTTTCGTGGAGCAGTCCATTAACACTGTCTTTGGGGAAACTGAGAAGGGCTTCTTTGGATCATATTGAGGCCTACGCTGATAAAGGAAATTTCATCCGTTCAAAACGTGAAAGAAGCTTTCTGAGAAACTTCTTTCTGCTCTGTGAGTTCATCTCACAGAGTTCCAACCTCTGCCTCAAGAAGCAGTTTGCTAACACTCTTTTCGTGGAATCTGCAATGTGATATTTGGGAGCCTATTGGCGCTCATGGTGATAAAGGAAATATCCTCACATAATAACTAAAGAGAAGCTTTCTGAGAAACTACATTGCCATGTGTGAATGCAACTCACAGAGTTAGACGTTTCTCTTCAGTGATCAGTTTGTTAGCACAGTTTTCTGGAAATCTGCAATTAGATACTTCAAAGCGCAATGAACATTACAGTGACAAAGGAAATATCCACAGATGAAAACTAGAAAGAAGCTTTCTTAGAAACTTCTTGGTGATGTGTGAATTCATCTCACAGAGTTACACTTATGTTTCGTGCAGCGGTCCATTAACACTGTCTTTGAGGAATCTGAGAAGGGCTTCTTTGGATCACATTGAGGCCTACGCTGATAAAGGAAATTTCATCCGTTCAAAACGTGAAAGAAGCTTTCTGAGAAACTTCTTTCTGATCTGTGAGTTCATCTCACAGAGTTACAACCTCTGCCTCAAGAAGCAGTTTGCTAACACTCTTTTCGTGCAATCTGCAAAGTGATATTTGGGAGCCTATAGGAGCCCCTGGTGATAAAGGAAATATCCTCACATAATAACTAAAGAGAAGCTTTCTGAGAAACTGCATTGCCATGTGTGAATGCAACTCACAGAGTTACACGTTTCTCTTCAGTGATCAGTTTGTTAGCACACTTTTCTGGAGATCGGCAATTAGATACTTCATAGCGCAATGAACATTACAGTGAGAAAGGAAATATCCACAGATGAAAACTAGAAAGAAGCTTTCTTAGAAACTTCTTGGTGATGTGTGAATTCATCTCACAGAGTTACACTTATGTTTCATGGAGCAGTCCATTAACACTGTCTTTGAGGAATCTGAGAAGGGCTTCTTTGGATCACATTGACTCCTTCGCTGATAAAGGAAATTTCATCCGTTCAAAAGGTGAAAGAAGCTTTCTGAGAAACTTCTTTTTGATCTGTGAGTTCATCTCACAGAGTTACAACGTCTGCCGCAAGAAGCAGTTTGCTAACACTCTTTTCGTGGAAACTGCAAAGTGATATTTGGGAGCCTATTGTGGCCCATGGTGATAAAGGAATTATTCCCACATAATAACTAAAGAGAAGGTTTCTGAGAAACTGCATTGCCATGTGTGAATGCAACTCACAGAGTTACACGTTTCTCTTCAGTGATCAGTTTGTTAGCACAGTTTTCTGGAGATCTGCAATTAGATACTTCATAGCGCAATGAACATTACAGTGACAACGGAAATATCCAGAGATGAAAACTAGAAAGAAGCTTTCTTAGAAACTTCTTGGTGATGTGTGAATTCATCTCACAGAGTTACAGTTATTTTTCGTTGAGCAGTCCATTAACACTGTCTTTGAGGAATCTGAGAAGGGATTCTTTGGATCACATTGAGGCCTACGCTGATAAAGGAAATTTCATCCGTTCAAAACGTGAAAGAAGCTTTCTGAGAAACTTCTTTCTGATCTGTGAGTTAATCTCACAGAGTTACAAACTCTGTCTCAAGAAGCAGTTTGCTAACACTCTTTTCGTGGAATCTGCAAAGTGATATTTGGAAGCATATTGGGGCCCATGGTGATAAAGGAAATATCCTCACATAATAACTAAAGAGAAGCTTTCTGAGATACTGCATTGCCATGTGTGAATGCAACTCACAGAGTTACACGTTTCTCTTCAGTGATCAGTTTGTTAGCACAGTTTTCTGGAGATCTGCAATTAGTTACTTCATAGCGCAATGAACATTACAGTGACAAAGGAAATATCCACAGATGAAAACTAGAAAGAAGCTTTCTTAGAAACTTCTTGGTGATGTGTGAATTCATCTCACAGAGTTACACTTATGTTTCGTGGAGCAGTCCATTAACACTGTCTTTGGGGAAACTGAGAAGGGCTTCGTTGGATTACATTGAGGCCTACGCTGATAAAGGAAATTTCATCCGTTCAAAACGTGAAAGAAGCTTTCTGAGAAACTTCTTTCCGATCTGTGAGTTCATCTCACAGAGTTACAACCTCTTCCTCAAGAAGAAGTTTGCTAACACTCTTCTCATGGAATCTGCAAAGTGATATTTGGGAGCCTATAGAGGCCCATGGTGATAAAGGAAATATCCTCACATAATAACTACAGAAAAGCTTTCTGAGAAACTGCATTGCCATTTGTGAATGCAACTCATAGAGTTACACGTTTCTCTTCAGTGATCAGTTTGTTATCACAGTTTCTGGAGATCTGCAATTAGATACTTCGTAGCGCAATGAACATTACAGTGACAAAGGAAATATCCACAGATGAAAACTAGAAAGAAGCTTTCTTAGAAACTTCTTGGTGATGTGCGAATTCATCTCACAGAGTTACACTTATGTTTCGTGGAGCAGTCCATTAACACTGTCTTTGGGGAAACTGAGAAGGGCTTCTTTGGATCATATTGAGGCCTACGCTGAGAAAGGAAATTTCATCCGTTCCAAACGTGAAAGAAGCTTTCTGAGAAACTTCTTTCTGCTCTGTGAGTTCATCTCACAGAGTTACAACCTCTGCCTCAAGAAGCAGTTTGCTAACACTCTTTTCGTGGAATCTGCAAAGTGATATTTGGGAGCCTATTTGGGCTCATGGTGATAAAGGAAATATCCTCACATAATAACTAAAGAGAAGCTTTCTGAGAAACTGCATTGCCATGTGTGAATGCAACTCACAGAGTTACACGTTTCTCTTCAGTGATCAGTTTGTTAGCACAGTTTTCTGGAAATCTGCAATTAGATACTTCATAGCGCAATGAACATTACAGTGACAAAGGAAATATCCACAGATGAAAACTAGAAAGAAGCTTTCTTAGAAACTTCTTGGTGATGTGTGAATTCATCTCACAGAGTTACACTTATGTTTCGTGGAGCAGTCCATTAACACTGTCTTTGGGGAAACTGAGAAGGGCTTCTTTGGATCACATTGAGGCCTACGCTGATAAAGGAAATTTCATCCGTTCAAAACGTGAAAGAAGCTTTCTGAGAAACTCTTTCTGATCTGTGAGTTCATCTCACAGAGTTACAACCTCTGTCTCAAGAAGCAGTTTGCTAACACTCTTTTCGTGGAATCTGCAAAGTGATATTTGGAAGCCTATTGGGGCCCATGGTGATAAAGGAAATATCCTCACATAATAACTAAAGAGAAGCTTTCTGAGAAACTGCATTGCCATGTGTGAATGCAACTCACAGAGTTACACGTTTCTCTTCAGTGATCAGTTTGTTAGCACAGTTTTCTGGAGATCTGCAATTAGATTCTTCATAGCGCTTTGAACATTACAGTGACAAAGGAAATATCCACAGATGAAAACTAGAAAGAAGCTTTCTTAGAAAATTCTTGGTGATGTGTGAATTCATCTCACAGAGTTACACTTATGTTTCATGGAGCAGTCCATTAACACTGTCTTTGAGGAATCTGAGAAGGGCTTCTTTGGATCACATTGACGCCTACGCTGATAAAGGAAATTTCATCCGTTCAAAACGTGAAAGAAGCTTTCTGAGAAACTTCTTTTTGATCTGTGAGTTCATCTCACAGAGTTACAACGTCTGCCGCAAGAAGCAGTTTGCTAACACTCTTTTCGTGGAAACTGCAAAGTGATATTTGGGAGCCTATTGGGGCCCATGGTGATAAAGGAATTATTCCCACATAATAACTAAAGAGAAGCTTTCTGAGAAACTGCATTGCCATGGTGAATGCAACTCACAGAGTTACACGTTTCTCTTCAGTGATCAGTTTGTTAGCACAGTTTTCTGGAGATCTGCAATTAGATACTTCATAGCGCAATGAACATTACAGTGACAAAGGAAATATCCACAGATGAAAACTAGAAAGAAGCTTTCTTAGAAAGTTCTTGGTGATGTGTGAATTCATCTCACAGAGTTACACTTATGTTTCATGGAGCAGTCCATTAACACTGTCTTTGGGGAAACTGAGAAGGGCTTCTTTGGATCACATTGAGGCCTACGCTGATAAAGGAAATTTCATCCGTTCAAAACGTGAAAGAAGCTTTCTGAGAAACTCTTTCTGATCTGTGAGTTCATCTCACAGAGTTACAACCTCTGTCTCAAGAAGCAGTTTGCTAACACTCTTTTCGTGGAATCTGCAAAGTGATATTTGGGAGCCTATTGGGGCCCATGGTGATAAAGGAAATATCCTCACATAATAACTAAAGAGAAGCTTTCTGAGAAACTGCATTGCCATGTGTGAATGCAACTCACAGAGTTACACGTTTCTCTTCAGTGATCAGTTTGTTAGCACAGTTTTCTGGAGATCTGCAATTAGATACTTCATAGCGCAATGAACATTACAGTGACAAAGGAAATATCCACAGATGAAAACTAGAAAGAAGCTTTCATAGAAAATTCTTGGTAATGTGTGAATTCATCTCAGAGAGTTACACTTATGTTTCTTGGAGCAGTCCATTAACACTGTCTTTGGAGAAACTGAGAAGGGCTTCTTTGGATCACATTGAGGCCTACGCTGATAAAGGAAATTTCATCCGTTCAAAATGTGAAAGAAGCTTTCTGAGAAACTTCTTTCTGATCTGTGAGTTCATCTCACAGAGTTACAACCTCTGCCTCAAGAAGAAGTTTGCTAACACTCTTCTCGTGCAATCTGCAAAGTGATATTTGGGAGCCTATAGGGGCCCATGGTCATAAAGGAAATATCCTCACATAATAACTAAAGAGAAGCTTTCTGAGAAACTGCATTGCCATGTGTGAATGCAACTCACAGAGTTACACGTTTCTCTTCAGTGATCAGTTTGTTAGCACAGTTTTCTGGAGATCTGCAATTAGATACTTCATAGCGCAATGAACATTACAGTGACAAAGGAAATATCCACAGATGAAAACTAGAAAGAAGCTTTCTTAGAAACTTCTTGGTGATGTGTGAATTCATCTCACAGAGTTACAGTTATGTTTCGTGGAGCAGTCCATTAACACTGTCTTTGAGGAATCTGAGAAGGGCTTCTTTGGATCACATTGAGGCCTACGCTGATAAAGGAAATTTCATCCGTTCAAAACGTGAAAGAAGCTTTCTGAGAAACTTCTTTCTGATCTGTGAGTTCATCTCACAGAGTTACAACCGTCTGCGTCAAGAAGCAGTTTGCTAACACTCTTTTCGTGGAAATCTGCAAAGTGATATTTGGGAGCCTATTGGGGACCATGGTGATAAAGGAATATCCTCACATAATAACTAAAGAGAAGCTTTCTGAGAAACTGCATTGCCATGTGTGAATGCAACTCACAGAGTTACACGTTTCTCTTCAGTGATCAGTTTGTTAGCACAGTTTTCTGGAGATCTGCAATTAGATACTTCATAGCGCAATGAACATTACAGTGACAAAGGAAATATCCACAGATGAAAACTAGAAAGAAGCTTTCTTAGAAACTTCTTGGTGATGTGTGAATTCATCTCACAGAGTTACACTTATGTTTCATGGAGCAGTCCATTAACACTGTCTTTGAGGAATCTGAGAAGGGCTTCTTTGGATCACATTGAGGCCTACGCTGATAAAGGAAATTTCATCCGTTCAAAACGTGAAAGAAGCTTTCTGAGAAACTTCTTTCTGATCTGTGAGTTCATCTCACAGAGTTACAACCTCTGCCTCAAGAAGAAGTTTGCTAACACTCTTCTCGTGCAATCTGCAAAGTGATATTTGGGAGCCTATAGGGGCCCATGGTGATAAAGGAAATATCCTCACATAATAACTAAAGAGAAGCTTTCTGAGAAACTGCATTGCCATGTGTGAATGCAACTCACAGAGTTACACGTTTCTCTTCAGTGATCAGTTTGTTAGCACAGTTTTCTGGAGATCTGCAATTAGATACTTCATAGCGCAATGAACATTACAGTGACAAAGGAAATATCCACAGATGAAAACTAGAAAGAAGCTTTCTTAGAAACTTCTTGGTGATGTGTGAATTCATCTCACAGAGTTACACTTATGTTTCGTTGAGCAGTCCATTAACACTGTCTTTGAGGAATCTGAGAAGGGTTTCTTTGGATCACATTGAGGCCTACGCTGATAAAGGAAATTTCATCCGTTCAAAACGTGAAAGAAGCTTTCTGAGAAACTTCTTTCTGATCTGTGAGTTCATCTCACAGAGTTACAACCTCTGCCTCAAGAAGCAGTTTGCTAACACTCTTTTCGTGGAATCTGCAAAGTGATATTTGGGAGCCTATTGGGGCCCATGGTGATAAAGGAATTATCCTCACATAATAACTAAAGAGAAGCTTTCTGAGAAACTGCATTGCCATGTGTGAATGCAACTCACAGAGTTACACGTTTCTCTTCAGTGATCAGTTTGTTAGCACAGTTTTCTGGAGATCTGCAATTAGATACTTCATAGCGCAATGAACATTACAGTGACAAAGGAAATATCCACAGATGAAAACTAGAAAGAAGCTTTCTTAGAAACTTCTTGGTGATGTGTGAATTCATCTCACAGAGTTACACTTATGTTTCGTGGAGCAGTCCATTAACACTGTCTTGAGGAATCTGAGAAGGGCTTCTTTGGATCACATTGAGGCCTACGCTGATAAAGGAAATTTCATCCGTTCAAAACGTGAAAGAAGCTTTCTGAGAAACTTCTTTCTGATCTGTGAGTTCATCTCACAGAGGTACAACCTCTGTCCTCAAGAAGCAGTTTGCTAACACTCTTTTCGTGGAATCTGCAAAGTGATATTTGGGAGCCTATTGGGGCCCATGGTGATAAAGGAAATATCCTCACATAATAACTAAAGAGAAGCTTTCTGAGAAACTGCATTGCCATGTGTGAATGCAACTCACAGAGTTACACGTTTCTCTTCAGTGATCAGTTTGTTAGCACAGTTTTCTGGAGATCTGCAATTAGATACTTCATAGCGCAATGAACATTACAGTGACAAAGGAAATATCCACAGATGAAAACTAGAAAGAAGCTTTCATAGAAACTTCTTGGTGATGTGTGAATTCATCTCACAGAGTTACACTTATGTTTCGTGGAGCAGTCCATTAACACTGTCTTTGGGGAAACTGAGAAGGGCATCTTTGGATCACATTGACGCCTACGCTGATAAAGGAAATTTCATCCGTTCAAAACGTGAAAGAAGCTTTCTGAGAAACTTCTTTCTGATCTGTGAGTTCATCTCACAGAGTTACAACCTCTGCGTCAAGAAGCAGTTTGCTAACACTCTTTTCGTGGAATCTGCAAAGTGATATTTGGGAGCCTATTGGGGAACATGGTGATAAAGGAATTATCCTCACATAATAACTAAAGAGAAAGCTTTCTGAGAAACTGCATTGCCATGTGTGAATGCAACTCACAGAGATTACACGTTTCTCTTCAGTGATCAGTTTGTTAGCACAGTTTTCTGGAAATCTGCAATTAGATACTTCATAGCGCAATGAACATTACAGTGACAAAGGAAATATCCACAGATGAAAACTAGAAAGAAGCTTTCTTAGAAACTTCTTGGTGATGTGTGAATTCATCTCACAGAGTTACACTTATGTTTCGTGGAGCAGTCCATTAACACTGTCTTTGAGGAATCTGAGAAGGGCTTCTTTGGATCACATTGAGGCCTACGCTGATAAAGGAAATTTCATCCGTTCAAAACGTGAAAGAAGCTTTCTGAGAAACTTCTTTCTGCTCTGTGAGTTCATCTCACAGAGTTACAACCTCTGCCTCAAGAAGCAGTTTGCTAACACTCTTTTCGTGGAATCTGCAAAGTGATATTTGGGAGCCTATTGGGGCCCATGGTGATAAAGGAAATATCCTCACATAATAACTAAAGAGAAGCTTTCTGAGAAACTGCATTGCCATGTGTGAATGCAACTCACAGAGTTACACGTTTCTCTTCAGTGATCAGTTTGTTAGCACAGTTTTCTGGAAATCTGCAATTAGATACTTCATAGCGCTATGAACATTACAGTGACAAAGGAAATATCCACAGATGAAAACTAGAAAGAAGCTTTCTTAGAAAGTTCTTGGTGATGTGTGAATTCATCTCACAGAGTTACACTTATGTTTCGTGGAGCAGTCCATTAACACTGTCTTTGGGGAAACTGAGAAGGGCTTCTTTGGATTACATTGAGGCCTACGCTGATAAAGGAAATTTCATCCGTTCAAAACGTGAAAGAAGCTTTCTGAGAAACTTCTTTCTCATCTGTGAGTTCATCTCACAGAGGTACAACGTCTGCATCAAGAAGCAGTTTGCTAACACTCTTTTCGTGGAAATCTGCAAAGTGATATTTGGGAGCCTATTGGGGAACATGGTGATAAAGGAATTATCCTCACATAATAACTAACGAGAAACTTTCTGAGAAACTGCATTGCCATGTGTGAATGCAACTCACAGAGATACACGTTTCTCTTCAGTGATCAGTTTGTTAGCACAGTTTTCTGGAGATCTGCAATTAGATACTTCATAGCGCAATGAACATAACAGTGACAAAGGAAATATCCCCAGATGAAAACTAGAAAGAAGCTTTCTTAGAAACTTCTTGGTGATGTGTGAATTCATCTCACAGAGTTACACTTATGTTTCGTGGAGCGGTCCATTAACACTGTCTTTGAGGAATCTGAGAAGGGCTTCTTTGGATCACATTGAGGCCTACGCTGATAAAGGAAATTTCATCCGTTCAAAACGTGAAAGAAGCTTTCTGAGAAACTTCTTTCTGATCTGTGAGTTCATCTCACAGAGTTACAACCTCTGCCTCAAGAAGAAGTTTGCTAACACTCTTCTCGTGCAATCTGCAAAGTGATATTTGGGAGCCTATAGGGGCCCATGGTGATAAAGGAAATATCCTCACATAATAACTAAAGAGAAGCTTTCTGAGAAACTGCATTGCCATGTGTGAATGCAACTCACAGAGTTACACGTTTCTCTTCAGTGATCAGTTTGTTAGCACACTTTTCTGGAGATCTGCAATTAGATATTTCATAGCGCAATGAGCATTACAGTGACAAAGGAAATATCCAAAGATGAAAACTAGAAAGAAGCTTTCTTAGAAACTTCTTGGTGATGTGGGAATTCATCTCACAGAGTTACACTTATGTTTCGTGGAGCAGTCCATTAACACTGTCTTTGGGGAAACTGAGAAGGGCTTCTTTGGATCATATTGAGGCCTACGCTGATAAAGGAAATTTCATCCGTTCAAAACGTGAAAGAAGCTTTCTGAGAAACTTCTTTCTGCTCTGTGAGTTCATCTCACAGAGTTACAACGTTTGCCGCAAGAAGCAGTTTGCTAACACTCTTTTCGTGGAATCTGCAAAGTGATATTTGGGAGCCTATTGGGGCTCATGGTGATAAAGGAAATATCCTCACATAATAACTAAAGAGAAGCTTTCTGAGAAACTGCATTGCCATGTGTGAATGCAACTCACAGAGATACACTTTTCTCTTCAGTGATCAGTTTGTTAGCACAGTTTTCTGGAGATCTGCAATTAGATATTTCATAGCGCAATGAACATTACAGTGACAGAGGAAATATCCACAGATGAAAACTAGAAAGAAGCTTTCTTAGAAACTTCTTGGTGATGTGTGAATTCATCTCACAGAGTTACAGTTATTTTTCGTTGAGCAGTCCATTAACACTGTCTTTGAGGAATCTAAGAAGGGTTTCTTTGGATCCCATTGAGGCCTACGCTGATAAAGTAAATTTCATCCCTTCAAAACGTGAAAGAAGCTTTCTGAGAAACTTCTTTCTGATCTGTGAGTTCATCTCACAGAGTTACAACCTCTGCCTCTAGAAGAAGTTTGCTAACACTCTTTTCGTGGAATCTGCAAAGTGATATTTGGGAGCCTATAGTGGCCCATGGTGATAAAGGAAATATCCTCACATAATAACTAAAGAGAAGCTTTCTGAGAAACTGCATTGCCATGTGTGAATGCAACTCACAGAGTTACACGTTTCTCTTCAGTGATCAGTTTGTTAGCACAGCTTTCTGGAAATCTGCAATTAGATACTTCATAGCGCAATGAACATTACAGTGACAAAGGAAATATCCACAGATGAAAACTAGAAAGAAGCTTTCTTAGAAAGTTCTTGGTGATGTGTGAATTCATCTCACAGAGTTACACTTATGTTTCGTGGAGCAGTCCATTAACACTGTCTTTGGGGAAACTGAGAAGGGCTTCTTTGGATTACATTGAGGCCTACGCTGATAAAGGAAATTTCATCCGTTCAAAACGTGAAAGAAGCTTTCTGAGAAACTTCTTTCTCATCTGTGAGTTCATCTCACAGAGTTACAACGTCTGCATCAAGAAGCAGTTTGCTAACACTCTTTTCGTGGAAACTGCAAAGTGATATTTGGGAGCCTATTGGGGAACATGGTGATAAAGGAATTATCCTCACATAATAACTAACGAGAAACTTTCTGAGAAACTGCATTGCCATGTGTGAATGCAACTCACAGAGATACACGTTTCTCTTCAGTGATCAGTTTGTTAGCACAGTTTTCTGGAGATCTGCAATTAGATACTTCATAGCGCAATGAACATAACAGTGACAAAGGAAATATCCCCAGATGAAAACTAGAAAGAAGCTTTTTTAGAAACTTCTTGGTGATGTGTGAATTCATCTCACAGAGTTACACTTATGTTTCGTGGAGGGGTCCATTAACACTGTCTTTGAGGAATCTGAGAAGGGCTTCTTTGGATCACATTGAGGCCTACGCTGATAAAGGAAATTTCATCCGTTCAAAACGTGAAAGAAGCTTTCTGAGAAACTTCTTTCTGATCTGTGAGTTCATCTCACAGAGTTACAACCTCTGCCTCAAGAAGAAGTTTGCTAACACTCTTCTCGTGCAATCTGCAAAGTGATATTTGGGAGCCTATAGGGGCCCATGGTGATAAAGGAAATATCCTCACATAATAACTAAAGAGAAGCTTTCTGAGAAACTGCATTGCCATGTGTGAATGCAACTCACAGAGTTACACGTTTCTCTTCAGTGATCAGTTTGTTAGCACACTTTTCTGGAGATCTGCAATTAGATATTTCATAGCGCAATGAGCATTACAGTGACAAAGGAAATACCCAAGATGAAAACTAGAAAGAAGCTTTCTTAGAAACTTCTTGGTGATGTGGGAATTCATCTCACAGAGTTACACTTATGTTTCGTGGAGCAGTCCATTAACACTGTCTTTGGGGAAACTGAGAAGGGCTTCTTTGGATCATATTGAGGCCTACGCTGATAAAGGAAATTTCATCCGTTCAAAACGTGAAAGAAGCTTTCTGAGAAACTTCTTTCTGCTCTGTGAGTTCATCTCACAGAGTTACAACGTTTGCCGCAAGAAGCAGTTTGCTAACACTCTTTTCGTGGAATCTGCAAAGTGATATTTGGGAGCCTATTGGGGCTCATGGTGATAAAGGAAATATCCTCACATAATAACTAAAGAGAAGCTTTCTGAGAAACTGCATTGCCATGTGTGAATGCAACTCACAGAGATACACTTTTCTCTTCAGTGATCAGTTTGTTAGCACAGTTTTCTGGAGATCTGCAATTAGATATTTCATAGCGCAATGAACATTACAGTGACAGAGGAAATATCCACAGATGAAAACTAGAAAGAAGCTTTCTTAGAAACTTCTTGGTGATGTGTGAATTCATCTCACAGAGTTACAGTTATTTTTCGTTGAGCAGTCCATTAACACTGTCTTTGAGGAATCTGAGAAGGGTTTCTTTGGATCACATTGAGGCCTACGCTGATAAAGGAAATTTCATCCCTTCAAAACGTGAAAGAAGCTTTCTGAGAAACTTCTTTCTGATCTGTGAGTTCATCTCACAGAGTTACAACCTCTGCCTCTAGAAGAAGTTTGCTAACACTCTTTCGTGGAATCTGCAAAGTGATATTTGGGAGCCTATAGTGGCCCATGGTGATAAAGGAAATATCCTCACATAATAACTAAAGAGAAGCTTTCTGAGAAACTGCATTGCCATGTGTGAATGCAACTCACAGAGTTACACGTTTCTCTTCAGTGATCAGTTTGTTAGCACAGCTTTCTGGAAATCTGCAATTAGATACTTCATAGCGCAATGAACATTACAGTGACAAAGGAAATATCCACAGAGGAAAACTAGAAAGAAGCTTTCTTAGAAACTTCTTGGTGATGTGTGAATTCAACTCACAGAGTTACACTTATGTTTCGTGGAGCAGTCCATTAACACTGTCTTTGGGGAAACTGAGAAGGGCTTCGTTGGATTACATTGAGGCCTACGCTGATAAAGGAAATTTCATCCGTTCAAAACGTGAAAGAAGCTTTCTGAGAAACTTCTTTCTGATCTATGAGTTCATCTCACAGAGTTACAACCTCTGCCTCAAGAAGAAGTTTGCTAACACTCTTCTCATGGAATCTGCAAAGTGATATTTGGGAGCCTATAGGGGCCCATGGTGATAAAGGAAATATCCTCACATAATAACTACAGAAAACCTTTCTGAGAAACTGCATTGCCATTTGTGAATGCAACTCATAGAGATACACGTTTCTCTTCAGTGATCAGTTTGTTATCACAGTTTTCTGGAGATCTGCAATTAGATACTTCGTAGCGCAATGAACATTACAGTGACAAAGGAAATATCCACAGATGAAAACTAGAAAGAAGCTTTCTTAGAAACTTCTTGGTGATGTGTGAATTCATCTCACAGAGTTACACTTATGTTTCCTGGAGCAGTCCATTATCACTGTCTTTGGGGAACCTGAGAAGGGCTTCTTTGGATCACATTGACGCCTACGCTGATAAAGGAAATTTCATCCGTTCAAAACGTGAAAGAAGCTTTCTGAGAAACTTCTTTCTGATCTGTGAGTTCATCTCACAGAGTTACAACGTCTGCGTCAAGAAGCAGTTTGCTAACACTCTTTTCGTGGAAACTGCAAAGTGATATTTGGGAGCCTATAGGGGCCCATGGTGATAAAGGAAATATCCTCACATAATAACTAAAGAGAAACTTTCTGAGAAACTGCATTGACATGTGTGAATGCAACTCACAGAGTTACACGTTTCTCTTCAGTGATCAGTTTGTTAGCACAGTTTTCTGGAGATCTGCAATTAGATACTTCATAGCGCAATGAACATTACAGTGACAAAGGAAATATCCCCAGATGAAAACTAGAAAGAAGCTTTCTTAGAAACTTCTTGGTGATGTGTGAATTCATCTCACAGAGTTACACTTATGTTTCATGGAGCAGTCCATTAACACTGTCTTTGAGGAATCTGAGAAGGGCTTCTTTGGATCACATTGACGCCTACGCTGATGAAGGAAATTTCATCCGTTCAAAACGTGAAAGAAGCTTTCTGAGAAACTTCTTTTTGATCTGTGAGTTCATCTCACAGAGTTACAACGTCTGCCGCAAGAAGCAGTTTGCTAACACTCTTTTCGTGGAAACTGCAAAGTGATATTTGGGAGCCTATTGGGGCCCATGGTGATAAAGGAATTATTCCCACATAATAACTAAAGAGAAGCTTTCTGAGAAACTGCATTGCCATGTGTGAATGCAACTCACAGAGTTACACGTTTCTCTTCAGTGATCAGTTTGTTAGCACAGTTTTCTGGAGATCTACAATTAGATACTTCATAGCGCAATGAACATTACAGTGACAAAGGAAATATCCACAGATGAAAACTAGAAAGAAGCTTTCTTAGAAACTTCTTGGTGATGTGTGAATTCATCTCACAGAGTTACAGTTATTTTTCGTTGAGCAGTCCATTAACACTGTCTTTGAGGAATCTGAGAAGGGTTTCTTTGGATCACATTGAGGCCTACGCTGATAAAGGAAATTTCATCCGTTCAAAACGTGAAAGAAGCTTTCTGAGAAACTTCTTTCTGATCTGTGAGTTCATCTCACAGAGTTACAACCTCTGCCTCAAGAAGAAGTTTGCTAACACTCTTCTCATGGAATCTGCAAAGTGATATTTGGGAGCCTATAGGGGCCCATGGTGATAAAGGAAATATCCTCACATAATAACTACAGAAAAGCTTTCTGAGAAACTGCATTGCCATTTGTGAATGCAACTCATAGAGTTACACGTTTCTCTTCAGTGATCAGTTTGTTATCACAGTTTTCTGGAGATCTGCAATTAGATACTTCGTAGCGCAATGAACATTACAGTGACAAAGGAAATATCCACAGATGAAAACTAGAAAGAAGCTTTCTTAGAAACTTCTTGGTGATGTGCGAATTCATCTCACAGAGTTACACTTATGTTTCCTGGAGCAGTCCATTAACACTGTCTTTGGGGAAACTGAGAAGGGCTTCTTTGGATCATATTGAGGCCTACGCTGATAAAGGAAATTTCATCCGTTCAAAACGTGAAAGAAGCTTTCTGAGAAACTTCTTTCTACTCTGTGAGTTCATCTCACAGAGTTACAACCTCTGCCTCAAGAAGCAGTTTGCTAACACTCTTTTCGTGGAATCTGCAAAGTGATATTTGGGAGCCTATTGGGGCTCATGGTGATAAAGGAAATATCCTCACATAATAACTAAAGAGAAGCTTTCTGAGAAACTGCATTGCCATGTGTGAATGCAACTCACAGAGTTACACGTTTCTCTTCAGTGATCAGTTTGTTAGCACAGTTTTCTGGAAATCTGCAATTAGATACTTCATAGCGCTATGAACATTACAGTGACAAAGGAAATATCCACAGATGAAAACTAGAAAGAAGCTTTCTTAGAAAGTTCTTGGTGATGTGTGAATTCATCTCACAGAGTTACACTTATGTTTCGTGGAGCAGTCCATTAACACTGTCTTTGGGGAAACTGAGAAGGGCTTCTTTGGATTACATTGAGGCCTACGCTGATAAAGGAAATTTCATCCGTTCAAAACGTGAAAGAAGCTTTCTGAGAAACTTCTTTCTCATCTGTGAGTTCATCTCACAGAGTTACAACGTCTGCGTCAAGAAGCAGTTTGCTAACACTCTTTTCGTGGAAACTGCAAAGTGATATTTGGGAGCCTATTGGGGAACATGGTGATAAAGGAATTATCCTCACATAATAACTAACGAGAAACTTTCTGAGAAACTGCATTGCCATGTGTGAATGCAACTCACAGAGTTACACGTTTCTCTTCAGTGATCAGTTTGTTAGCACAGCTTTCTGGAAATCTGCATTTAGATACTTCATAGCGCAATGAACATTACAGTGACAAAGGAAATATCCACAGATGAAAACTAGAAAGAAGCTTTCTTAGAAACTTCTTGGTGATGTGTGAATTCATCTCACAGAGTTACACTTATGTTTCGTGGAGCAGTCCATTAACACTGTCTTTGGGGAAACTGAGAAGGGCTTCGTTGGATTACATTGAGGCCTACGCTGATAAAGGAAATTTCATCCGTTCAAAACGTGAAAGAAGCTTTCTGAGAAACTTCTTTCTGATCTGTGAGTTCATCTCACAGAGTTACAACCTCTGCCTCAAGAAGAAGTTTGCTAACACTCTTCTCAGTGGAATCTGCAAAGTGATATTTGGGAGCCTATAGGGGCCCATGGTGATAAAGGAAATATCCTCACATAATAACTACAGAAAAGCTTTCTGAGAAACTGCATTGCCATTTGTGAATGCAACTCATAGAGATTACACGTTTCTCTTCAGTGATCAGTTTGTTATCACAGTTTTCTGGAGATCTGCAATTAGATACTTCGTAGCGCAATGAACATTACAGTGACAAAGGAAATATCCACAGATGAAAACTAGAAAGAAGCTTTCTTAGAAACTTCTTGGTGATGTGGAATTCATCTCACAGAGTTACACTTATGTTTCGTGGAGCAGTCCATTAACACTGTCTTTGGGGAAACTGAGAAGGGCTTCTTTGGATCATATTGAGGCCTACGCTGATAAAGGAAATTTCATCCGTTCAAAACGTGAAAGAAGCTTTCTGAGAAACTTCTTTCTGCTCTGTGAGTTCATCTCACAGAGTTACAACCTCTGTCTCAAGAAGCAGTTTGCTAACACTCTTTTCGTGGAATCTGCAAAGTGATATTTGGAGCCTATTGGGGCCCATGGTGATAAAGGAAATATCCTCACATAATAACTAAAGAGAAGCTTTCTGAGAAACTGCATTGCCATGTGTGAATGCAACTCACAGAGTTACACGTTTCTCTTCAGTGATCAGTTTGTTAGCACAGTTTTCTGGAGATCTGCAATTAGATACTTCATAGCGCAATGAACATTACAGTGACAAAGGAAATATCCACAGATGAAAACTAGAAAGAAGCTTTCATAGAAAATTCTTGGTGATGTGTGAATTCATCTCACAGAGTTACACTTATGTTTCGTGGAGCAGTCCATTATCACTGTCTTTGGGGAATCTGAGAAGGGCTTCTTTGGATCACATTGACGCCTACGCTGATAAAGGAAATTTCATCCGTTCAAAACGTGAAAGAAGCTTTCTGAGAAACTTCTTTCTGATCTGTGAGTTCATCTCACAGAGTTACAACGTCTGCGTCAAGAAGCAGTTTGCTAACACTCTTTTCGTGGAAATCTGCAAAGTGATATTTGGGAGCCTATTGGGGACCATGGTGATAAAGGAATTATCCTCACATAATAACTAAAGAGAAAGCTTTCTGAGAAACTGCATTGCCATGTGTGAATGCAACTCACAGAGATACACGTTTCTCTTCAGTGATCAGTTTGTTAGCACAGTTTTCTGGAGATCTGCAATTAGATACTTCATAGCGCAATGAACATTACAGTGACAAAGGAAATATCCACAGATGAAAACTAGAAAGAAGCTTTCTTAGAAACTTCTTGGTGATGTGTGAATTCATCTCACAGAGTTACACTTATGTTTCGTGGAGCAGGTCCATTAACACTGTCTTTGAGGAATCTGAGAAGGGCTTCTTTGGATCACATTGAGGCCTACGCTGATAAAGGAAATTTCATCCGTTCAAAACGTGAAAGAAGCTTTCTGAGAATCTTCTTTCTGATCTGTGAGTTCATCTCACAGAGTTACAACCTACTGCCTCAAGAAGAAGTTTGCTAACACTCTTCTCGTGCAATCTGCAAAGTGATATTTGGGAGCCTATAGGGGCCCATGGTGATAAAGGAAATATCCTCACATAATAACTAAAGAGAAGCTTTCTGAGAAACTGCATTGCCATGTGTGAATGCAACTCACAGAGTTACACGTTTCTCTTCAGTGATCAGTTTGTTAGCACAGTTTTCTGGAGATCTGCAATTAGATACTTCATAGCGCAATGAACATTACAGTGACAAAGGAAATATCCACAGATGAAAACTAGAAAGAAGCTTTCTTAGAAACTTCTTGGTGATGTGTGAATTCATCTCACAGAGTTACACTTATGTTTCATGGAGCAGTCCATTAACACTGTCTTTGAGGAATCTGAGAAGGGCTTCTTTGGATCACATTGACGCCTACGCTGATAAAGGAAATTTCATCCGTTCAAAACGTGAAAGAAGCTTCTGAGAAACTTCTTTTGATCTGTGAGTTCATCTCACAGAGTTACAACCGTCTGCCGCAAGAAGCAGTTTGCTAACACTCTTTTCGTGGAATCTGCAAAGTGATATTTGGGAGCCTATTGGGGCCCATGGTGATAAAGGAAATATCCTCACATAATAACTAAAGAGAAGCTTTCTGAGAAACTGCATTGCCATGTGTGAATGCAACTCACAGAGTTACACGTTTCTCTTCAGTGATCAGTTTGTTAGCACAGTTTTCTGGAGATCTACAATTAGATACTTCATAGCGCAATGAACATTACAGTGACAAAGGAAATATCCACAGATGAAAACTAGAAAGAAGCTTTCTTAGAAACTTCTTGGTGATGTGTGAATTCATCTCACAGAGTTACAGTTATTTTTCGTTGAGCAGTCCATTAACACTGTCTTTGAGGAATCTGAGAAGGGTTTCTTTGGATCACATTGAGGCCTACGCTGATAAAGGAAATTTCATCCGTTCAAAACGTGAAAGAAGCTTTCTGAGAAACTTCTTTCTGCTCTGTGAGTTCATCTCACAGAGTTACAACCGTCTGCCGCAAGAAGCAGTTTGCTAACACTCTTTTCGTGGAATCTGCAAAGTGATATTTGGGAGCCTATTGGGGCTCATGGTGATAAAGGAAATATCCTCACATAATAACTAAAGAGAAGCTTTCTGAGAAACTGCATTGCCATGTGTGAATGCAACTCACAGAGTTACACGATTCTCTTCAGTGATCAGTTTGTTAGCACAGTTTTCTGGAGATCTGCAATTAGATACTTCATAGCGCAATGAATATTACAGTGACAAAGGAAATATCCACAGATGAAAACTAGAAAGAAGCTTTCTTAGAAACTTCTTGGTGATGTGTGAATTCATCTCACAGAGTTACACTTATGTTTCGTGGAGCAGTCCATTAACACTGTCTTTGGGGAAACTGAGAAGGGCTTCGTTGGATTACATTGAGGCCTACGCTGATAAAGGAAATTTCATCCGTTCAAAACGTGAAAGAAGCTTTCTGAGAAACTTCTTTCTGATCTATGAGTTCATCTCACAGAGTTACAACCTCTGCCTCAAGAAGAAGTTTGCTAACACTCTTCTCATGGAATCTGCAAAGTGATATTTGGGAGCCTATAGGGGCCCATGGTGATAAAGGAAATATCCTCACATAATAACTACAGAAAAGCTTTCTGAGAAACTGCATTGCCATTTGTGAATGCAACTCATAGAGATACACGTTTCTCTTCAGTGATCAGTTTGTTATCACAGTTTTCTGGAGATCTGCAATTAGATACTTCGTAGCGCAATGAACATTACAGTGACAAAGGAAATATCCACAGATGAAAACTTGAAAGAAGCTTTCTTAGAAACTTCTTGGTGATGTGCGAATTCATCTCACAGAGTTACACTTATGTTTCGTGGAGCAGTCCATTAACACTGTCTTTGGGGAAACTGAGAAGGGCTTCTTTGGATCATATTGAGGCCTACGCTGATAAAGGAAATTTCATCCGTTCAAAACGTGAAAGAAGCTTTCTGAGAAACTTCTTTCTGCTCTGTGAGTTCATCTCACAGAGTTACAACCTCTGTCTCAAGAAGCAGTTTGCTAACACTCTTTTCGTGGAATCTGCAAAGTGATATTTGGGAAGCCTATTGGGGCCCATGGTGATAAAGGAAATATCCTCACATAATAACTAAAGAGAAGCTTTCTGAGAAACTGCATTGCCATGTGTGAATGCAACTCACAGAGTTACACGTTTCTCTTCAGTGATCAGTTTGTTAGCACAGTTTTCTGGAGATCTGCAATTAGATACTTCATAGCGCAATGAATATTACAGTGACAAAGGAAATATCCACAGATGAAAACTAGAAAGAAGCTTTCATAGAAACTTCTTGGTGATGTGTGAATTCATCTCACAGAGTTACACTTATGTTTCGTGGAGCAGTCCATTATCACTGTCTTTGGGGAATCTGAGAAGGGCTTCTTTGGATCACATTGACGCCTACGCTGATAAAGGAAATTTCATCCGTTCAAAACGTGAAAGAAGCTTTCTGAGAAACTTCTTTCTGATCTGTGAGTTCATCTCACAGAGTTACAACGTCTGCGTCAAGAAGCAGTTTGCTAACACTCTTTTCGTGGAATCTGCAAAGTGATATTTGGGAGCCTATTGGGGACCATGGTGATAAAGGAATTATCCTCACATAATAACTAAAGAGAAGCTTTCTGAGAAACTGCATTGCCATGTGTGAATGCAACTCACAGAGATACACGTTTCTCTTCAGTGATCAGTTTGTTAGCACAGTTTTCTGGAGATCTGCAATTAGATACTTCATAGCGCAATGAACATTACAGTGACAAAGGAAATATCCACAGATGAAAACTAGAAAGAAGCTTTCTTAGAAACTTCTTGGTGATGTGTGAATTCATCTCACAGAGTTACACTTATGTTTCGTGGAGCAGGTCCATTAACACTGTCTTTGAGGAATCTGAGAAGGGCTTCTTTGGATCACATTGAGGCCTACGCTGATAAAGGAAATTTCATCCGTTCAAAACGTGAAAGAAGCTTTCTGAGAATCTTCTTTCTGATCTGTGAGTTCATCTCACAGAGTTACAACCTACGCCTCAAGAAGAAGTTTGCTAACACTCTTCTCGTGCAATCTGCAAAGTGATATTTGGGAGCCTATAGGGGCCCATGGTGATAAAGGAAATATCCTCACATAATAACTAAAGAGAAACTTTCTGAGAAACTGCATTGCCATGTGTGAATGCAACTCACAGAGTTACACGATTCTCTTCAGTGATCAGTTTGTTAGCACAGTTTTCTGGAGATCTGCAATTAGATACTTCATAGCGCAATGAACATTACAGTGACAAAGGAAATATCCACAGATGAAAACTAGAAAGAAGCTCTCTTAGAAACTTCTTGGTGATGTGTGAATTCATCTCACAGAGTTACACTTATGTTTCATGGAGCAGTCCATTAACACTGTCTTTGAGGAATCTGAGAAGGGCTTCTTTGGATCACATTGACGCCTACGCTGATAAAGGAAATTTCATCCGTTCAAAACGTGAAAGAAGCCTTCTGAGAAACTTCTTTTTGATCTGTGAGTTCATCTCACAGAGTTACAACGTCTGCCGCAAGAAGCAGTTTGCTAACACTCTTTTCGTGGAAACTGCAAAGTGATATTTGGGAGCCTATTGGGGCCCATGGTGATAAAGGAATTATTCCCACATAATGACTAAAGAGAAGCTTTCTGAGAAACTGCATTGCCATGTGTGAATGCAATTCACAGAGTTACACGTTTCTCTTCAGTGATCAGTTTGTTAGCACAGTTTTCTGGAGATCTACAATTAGATACTTCATAGCGCAATGAACATTACAGTGACAAAGGAAATATCCACAGATGAAAACTAGAAAGAAGCTTTCTTAGAAACTTCTTGGTGATGTGTGAATTCATCTCACAGAGTTACAGTTATTTTTCGTTGAGCAGTCCATTAACACTGTCTTTGAGGAATCTGAGAAAGGTTTCTTTGGATCACATTGAGGCCTACGCTGATAAAGGAAATTTCATCCGTTCAAAACGTGAAAGAAGCTTTCTGAGAAACTTCTTTCTGATCTGTGAGTTCATCTCACAGAGTTACAACCTCTGCCTCAAGAAGAAGTTTGCTAACACTCTTCTCATGGAATCTGCAAAGTGATATTTGGGAGCCTATAGGGGCCCATGGTGATAAAGGAAATATCCTCACATAATAACTACAGAAAAGCTTTCTGAGAAACTGCATTGCCATTTGTGAATGCAACTCATAGAGTTACACGTTTCTCTTCAGTGATCAGTTTGATATCACAGTTTTCTGGAGATCTGCAATTAGATACTTCGTAGCGCAATGAACATTACAGTGACAAAGGAAATATCCACAGATGAAAACTAGAAAGAAGCTTTCTTAGAAACTTCTTGGTGATGTGCGAATTCATCTCACAGAGTTACACTTATGTTTCCTGGAGCAGTCCATTAACACTGTCTTTGGCGAAACTGAGAAGGGCTTCTTTGGATCATATTGAGGCCTACGCTGATAAAGGAAATTTCATCCGTTCAAAACATGAAAGAAGCTTTCTGAGAAACTTCTTTCTGATCTGTGAGTTCATCTCACAGAGTTACAACCTCTGTCTCAAGAAGCAGTTTGCTAACACTCTTTTCGTGGAATCTGCAAAGTGATATTTGGAAGCCTATTGGGGCCCAGGGTGATAAAGGAAATATCCTCACATAATAACTAAAGAGAAGCTTTCTGAGAAACTGCATTGCCATGTGTGAATGCAACTCACAGAGTTACACGTTTCTCTTCAGTGATCAGTTTCTTAGCACAGTTTTCTGGAGATCTGCAAGTAGATACTTCATATCGGAATGAACATTACAGTGACAAAGGAAATATCCACAGATGAAAACTAGAAAGAAGCTTTCTTAGAAACTTCCTGGTGATGTGTGAATTAATCTCACAGAGTTACACTTATGTTTCGTGGAGCAGTCCATTAACACTGTCTTTGGGGAAGCTGAGAAGGGCTTCTTTGGATGACATTGAGGCCTACGCTGATAAAGGAAATTTCATCCGTTCAAAACGTGAAAGAAGCTTTCTGAGAAACTTCGTTCTGATCTGTGAGTTCATCTCACAGAGTTACAAACTCTGTCCTCAAGAAGCAGTTTGCTAACACTCTTTTCGTGGAATCTGCAAAGTGATATTTGGAAGCCTATTGGGGACCATGGTGATAAAGGAAATATCCTCACATAATAACTAAAGAGAAGCTTTCTGAGAAACTGCATTGCCATGTGTGAATGCAACTCACAGAGTTACACGTTTCTCTTCAGTGATCAGGTTGTTAGCACAGTTTTCTGGAGATCTGCAATTAGTTACTTCATAGCGCAATGAACATTACAGTGACAAAGGAAATATCCACAGATGAAAACTAGAAAGAAGCTTTCTTAGAAACTTCTTGGTGTTGTGTGAATTCATCTCACAGAGTTACACTTATGTTTCATGGAGCAGTCCATTAACACTGTCTTTGGGGAAACTGAGAAGGGCTTCGTTGGATTACATTGAGGCCTACGCTGATAAAGGAAATTTCATCCCTTCAAAACGTGAAAGAAGCTTTCTGAGAAACTTCTTTCTGATCTGTGAGTTCATCTCACAGAGTTACAACCTCTGCCTCAAGAAGAAGTTTGCTAACACTCTTCTCATGGAATCTGCAAAGTGATATTTGGGAGCCTATAGGGGCCCATGGTGATAAAGGAAATATCCTCACATAATAACTACAGAAAAGCATTCTGAGAAACTGCATTGCCATTTGTGAATGCAACTCATAGAGTTACACGTTTCTCTTCAGTGATCAGTTTGTTATCACAGTTTTCTGGAGATCTACAATTAGATACTTCGTAGCGCAATGAACATTACAGTGACAAAGGAAATATCCACAGATGAAAACTAGAAAGAAGCTTTCTTAGAAACTTCTTGGTGATGTGCGAATTCATCTCACAGAGTTACACTTATGTTTCGTGGAGCAGTCCATTAACACTGTCTTTGGGGAAACTGAGAAGGGCTTCTTTGGATCATATTGAGGCCTACGCTGATAAAGGAAATTTCATCCGTTCAAAACGTGAAAGAAGCTTTCTGAGAAACTTCTTTCTGCTCTGTGAGTTCATCTCACAGAGTTACAACGTTTGCCGCAAGAAGCAGTTTGCTAACAATCTTTTCGTGGAATCTGCAAAGTGATATTTGGGAGCCTATTGGGGCTCATGGTGATAAAGGAAATATCCTCACATAATAACTAAAGAGAAGCTTTCTGAGAAACTGCATTGCCATGTGTGAATGCAACTCACAGAGATACACTTTTCTCTTCAGTGATCAGTTTGTTAGCACAGTTTTCTGGAGATCTGCAATTAGATACTTCATATCGCAATGAACATTACAGTGACACAGGAAATATCCCCAGATGAAAACTAGAAAGAAGCTTTCTTAGAAACTTCTTGGTGATGTGTGAATTCATCTCACAGAGTTACACTTATGTTTCGTGGAGCAGTCCATTAACACTGTCTTTGAGGAATCTGAGAAGGGCTTCTTTGGATCACATTGAGGCCTACGCTGATAAAGGAAATTTCATCCGTTCAAAACGTGAAAGAAGCTTTCTTAGAAACTTCTTTCTGATCTGTGAGTTCATCTCACAGAGTTACAACCTCTGCCTCAAGAAGAATTTTGCTAACACTTTTCTCGTGCAATCTGCAAAGTGATATTTGGGAGCCTATAGGGGCCCATGGTGATAAAGGAAATATCCTCACATAATAACTAAAGAGAAGCTTTCTGAGAAACTGCATTGCCATGTGTGAATGCAACTCACAGAGTTACACGTTTCTCTTCAGTGATCAGTTTGTTAGCACACTTTTCTGGAGATCTGCAATTAGATACTTCATAGCGCAATGAAAATTATAGTGACAAAGGAAATATCCACAGATGAAAACTAGAAAGAAGCTTTCTTAGAAACTTCTTGGTGATGTGTGAATTCATCTCACAGAGTTACACCTATGTTTCATGGAGCAGTCCATTAACACTGTCTTTGAGGAATCTGAGAAGGGCTTCTTTGGATCACATTGACGCCTACGCTGATAAAGGAAATTTCTTCCGTTCAAAACGTGAAAGAAGCTTTCTGAGAAACTTCTTTTTGATCTGTGAGTTCATCTCACAGAGTTACAACGTCTGCCGCAAGAAGCAGTTTGCTAACACTCTTTTCGTGGAAACTGCAAAGTGATATTTGGGAGCCTATTGGGGCCCATGGTGATAAAGGAATTATTCCCACATAATAACTAAAGAGAAGCTTTCTGAGAAACTGCATTGCCATGTGTGAATGCAACTCACAGAGTTACATGTTTCTCTTCAGTGATCAGTTTGTTAGCACAGTTTTCTGGAGATCTGCAATTAGATATTTCATAGCGCAATGAACATTACAGTGACAGAGGAAATATCCACAGATGAAAACTAGAAAGAAGCTTTCTTAGAAACTTCTTGGTGATGTGTGAATTCATCTCACAGAGTTACAGTTATTTTTCGTTGAGCAGTCCATTAACACTGTCTTTGAGGAATCTGAGAAGGGTTTCTTTGGATCACATTGAGGCCTACGCTGATAAAGGAAATTTCATCCCTTCAAAACGTGAAAGAAGCTTTCTGAGAAACTTCTTTCTGATCTGTGAGTTCATCTCACAGAGTTACAACCTCTGCCTCAAGAAGAATTTTGCTAACACTTTTCTCGTGCAATCTGCAAAGTGATATTTGGGAGCCTATAGGGGCCCATGGTGATAAAGGAAATATCCTCACATAATAACTACAGAAAAGCATTCTGAGAAACTGCATTGCCATTTGTGAATGCAACTCATAGAGTACACGTTTCTCTTCAGTGATCAGTTTGTTATCACAGTTTTCTGGAGATCTGCAATTAGATACTTCGTAGCGCAATGAACATTACAGTGACAACGGAAATATCCACAGATGAAAACTTGAAAGAAGCTTTCTTAGAAACTTCTTGGTGATGTGCGAATTCATCTCACAGAGTTACACTTATGTTTCGTGGAGCAGTCCATTAACACTGTCTTTGGGGAAACTGAGAAGGACTTCTTTGGATCATATTGAGGCCTACGCTGATAAAGGAAATTTCATCCGTTCAAAACGTGAAAGAAGCTTTCTGAGAAACTTCTTTCTGCTCTGTGAGTTCATCTCACAGAGTTACAACCTCTGTCTCAAGAAGCAGTTTGCTAACACTCTTTTCGTGGAATCTGCAAAGTGATATTTGGAAGCCTATTGGGGCCCATGGTGATAAAGGAAATATCCTCACATAATAACTAAAGAGAAGCTTTCTGAGAAACTGCATTGCCATGTGTGAATGCAACTCACAGAGTTACACGTTTCTCTTCAGTGATCAGTTTGTTAGCACAGTTTTCTGGAGATCTGCAATTAGATACTTCATAGCGCAATGAATATCACAGTGACAAAGGAAATATCCACAGATGAAAACTAGAAAGAAGCTTTCATAAAAATTCTTGGTGATGTGTGAATTCATCTCACAGAGTTACACTTATGTTTCGTGGAGCAGTCCATTATCACTGTCTTTGGGGAATCTGAGAAGGGCTTCTTTGGATCACATTGACGCCTACGCTGATAAAGGAAATTTCATCCGTTCAAAACGTGAAAGAAGCTTTCTGAGAAACTTCTTTCTGATCTGTGAGTTCATCTCACAGAGTTACAACGTCTGCGTCAAGAAGCAGTTTGCTAACACTCTTTTCGTGGAAACTGCAAAGTGATATTTGGGAGCCTATTGGGGAACATGGTGATAAAGGAATTATCCTCACATAATAACTAAAGAGAAACTTTCTGAGAAACTGCATTGCCATGTGTGAATGCAACTCACAGAGATACACGTTTCTCTTCAGTGATCAGTTTGTTAGCACAGTTTTCTGGAGATCTGCAATTAGATACTTCATAGCGCAATGAACATTACAGTGACAAAGGAAATATCCACAGATGAAAACTAGAAAGAAGCTTTCTTAGAAACTTCTTGGTGATGTGTGAATTCATCTCACAGAGTTACACTTATGTTTCGTGGAGCGGTCCATTAACACTGTCTTTGAGGAATCTGAGAAGGGCTTCTTTGGATCACATTGAGGCCTACGCTGATAAAGGAAATTTCATCCGTTCAAAACGTGAAAGAAGCTTTCTGAGAATCTTCTTTCTGATCTGTGAGTTCATCTCACAGAGTTACAACCTACGCCTCAAGAAGAAGTTTCCTAACACTCTTCTCGTGCAATCTGCAAAGTGATATTTGGGAGCCTATAGGGGCCCATGGTGATAAAGGAAATATCCTCACATAATAACTAAAGAGAAACTTTCTGAGAAACTGCATTGCCATGTGTGAATGCAACTCACAGAGTTACACGTTTCTCTTCAGTGATCAGTTTGTTAGCACAGTTTTCTGGAGATCTGCAATTAGATACTTCATAGCGCAATGAACATTACAGTGACAAAGGAAATATCCACAGATGAAAACTAGAAAGAAGCTTTCTTAGAAACTTCTTGGTGATGTGTGAATTCATCTCACAGAGTTACACTTATGTTTCATGGAGCAGTCCATTAACACTGTCTTTGAGGAATCTGAGAAGGGCTTCTTTGGATCACATTGACGCCTACGCTGATAAAGGAAATTTCATCCGTTCAAAACGTGAAAGAAGCTTTCTGAGAAACTTCTTTTTGATCTGTGAGTTCATCTCACAGAGTTACAACGTCTGCCGCAAGAAGCAGTTTGCTAACACTCTTTTCGTGGAAACTGCAAAGTGATATTTGGGAGCCTATTGGGGCCCATGGTGAAAAAGGAATTATTCCCACATAATGACTAAAGAGAAGCTTTCTGAGAAACTGCATTGCCATGTGTGAATGCAACTCACAGAGTTACACGTTTCTCTTCAGTGATCAGTTTGTTAGCACAGTTTTCTGGAGATCTACAATTAGATACTTCATAGCGCAAAGAACATTACAGTGACAAAGGAAATATCCACAGATGAAAACTAGAAAGAAGCTTTCTTAGAAACTTCTTGGTGATGTGTGAATTCATCTCACAGAGTTACAGTTATTTTTCGTTGAGCAGTCCATTAACACTGTCTTTGAGGAATCTGAGAAGGGTTTCTTTGGATCACATTGAGGCCTACGCTGATAAAGGAAATTTCATCCGTTCAAAACGTGAAAGAAGCTTTCTGAGAAACTTCTTTCTGATCTGTGAGTTCATCTCACAGAGTTACAACCTCTGCCTCAAGAAGAAGTTTGCTAACACTCTTCTCATGGAATCTGCAAAGTGATATTTGGGAGCCTATAGGGGCCCATGGTGATAAAGGAAATATCCTCACATAATAACTACAGAAAAGCTTTCTGAGAAACTGCATTGCCATTTGTGAATGCAACTCATAGAGTTACACGTTTCTCTTCAGTGATCAGTTTGTTATCACAGTTTTCTGGAGATCTGCAATTAGATACTTCGTAGCGCAATGAACATTACAGTGACAAAGGAAATATCCACAGATGAAAACTAGAAAGAAGCTTTCTTAGAAACTTCTTGGTGATGTGCGAATTCATCTCACAGAGTTACACTTATGTTTCCTGGAGCAGTCCATTAACACTGTCTTTGGGGAAACTGAGAAGGGCTTCTTTGGATCATATTGAGGCCTACGCTGATAAAGGAAATTTCATCCGTTCAAAACGTGAAAGAAGCTTTCTGAGAAACTTCTTTCTGCTCTGTGAGTTCATCTCACAGGGTTACAACTTCTGCCTCAGGAAGCAGTTTGCTAACACTCTTTTCGTGGAATCTGCAAAGTGATATTTGCGAGCCTATTGGGGCTCATGGTGATAAAGGAAATATCCTCACATAATAACTAAAGGGAAGCTTTCTGAGAAACTGCATTGCCATGTGTGAATGCAACTCACAGAGTTACACGTTTCTCTTCAGTGATCAGTTTGTTAGCACACTTTTCTGGAAATCTGCAATTAGATACTTCATAGCGCAATGAACATTACAGTGACAAAGGAAATATCCACAGATGAAAACTAGAAAGAAGCTTTCTTAGAAACTTCTTGGTGATGTGTGAATTCATCTCACAGAGTTACACTTATGTTTCGTGGATCAGTCCATTAACACTGTCTTTGGGGAAACTGAGAAGGGCTTCTTTTGATCACATTGAGGCCTACGCTGATAAAGGAAATTTCATCCGTTCAAAACGTGAAAGAAGCTTTCTGAGAAACTTCTTTCTGATCTGTG
Organism: Rhinopithecus roxellana; assembly: GCF_007565055.1. Taxonomy (NCBI): domain Eukaryota; kingdom Metazoa; phylum Chordata; class Mammalia; order Primates; family Cercopithecidae; genus Rhinopithecus; species Rhinopithecus roxellana. Next base: position 17,490,975 of record NC_044558.1, read on the forward strand.
AGTTCATCTCACAGAGTTACAACCTCTGTCTCAAGAAGCAGTTTGCTAACACTCTTTTCGTGGAATCTGCAAAGTGATATTTGGAAGCCTATTGGGGCCCATGGTGATAAAGGAAATATCCTCACATAATAACTAAAGAGAAGCTTTCTGAGAAACTGCATTGCCATGTGTGAATGCAACTCACAGAGTTACACGTTTCTCTTCAGTGATCAGTTTGTTAGCACAGTTTTCTGGAGATCTGCAAGTAGATACTTCATATCGCAATGAACATTACAGTGACAAAGGAAATATCCACAGATGAAAACTAGAAAGAAGCTTTCTTAGAAACTTCCTGGTGATGTGTGAATTAATCTCACAGAGTTACACTTATGTTTCGTGGAGCAGTCCATTAACACTGTCTTTGGGGAAGCTGAGAAGGGCTTCTTTGGATGACATTGAGGCCTACGCTGATAAAGGAAATTTCATCCGTTCAAAACGTGAAAGAAGCTTTCTGAGAAACTTCTTTCTGATCTGTGAGTTCATCTCACAGAGTTACAACCTCTGCCTCAAGAAGCAGTTTGCTAACACTCTTTTCGTGGAATCTGCAAAGTGATATTTCGGAGCCAATTGGGAGCCATGGTGATAAAGGAAATATCCTCACATAATAACTAAAGAGAAGCTTTCTGAGAAACTGCATTGCCAACACAGTTTTCTGGAAATCTGCAATTAGATACTTCATAGCGCAATGAACTTTAAAGTGACAAAGGACATATCCACAGATGAAAACTAGAAAGAAGCTTTCTTAGAAACTTCTTGGTGATGTGTGAATTCATCTCACAGAGTTACACTTATGTATCGTGGAGCAGTCCATTAACACTGTCTTTGAGGAATCTGAGAAGGGCTTCTTTGGATCACATTGAGGCCTACGCTGATAAAGGAAATTTCATCCGTTCAAAACGTGAAAGAAGCTTTCTGAGAAACTTCTTTCTGATCTTTGAGTTCATCTCACAGAGTTACAACCTCTGCCTCAAGAAAAAGTTTGCTAACACTCTTCTCGTGGAATCTGCAAAGTGATATTTGGGAGCCTATAGGGGCCCATGGTGATAAAGAAAATATCCTCACATAATAACTAAAGAGAAGCTTTCTCAGAAAATGCATTGCCATGTGTGAATGCAACTCACAGAGTTACACGTTTCTCTTCAGTGATCAGTTTGTTTGCACAGTTTTCTGGAGATCTGCAATTAGATACTTCATAGCGCAATGAACATTACAGTGACAAAGGAAATATCCACAGATGAAAACTAGAAAGAAGCTTTCCTAGAAACTTCTTGGTGATGTGTGAATTCATCTCACAGAGTTACAATAATGTTTCGTGGAGCAGTCCATTAACACTGTCTTTGGGGAAACTGAGAAGGTCTTCTTTGGATCACTTTGAGGCCTACGCTGATAAAGGAAATTTCTTCCGTTCAAAACGTGAAAGAAGCATTCTGAGAAACTTCTTTCTGATCTGTGAGTTCATCTCACAGAGTTACAATCTCTGCCTCAAGAAACAGTTTGCTAACACTCTTTACGTGGAATCTGCAAAGTGATATTTGGGAGCCTATTGGGGCATATGGTGATAAAGGAATTATCCTCACATAATAACTAAAGAGAAGCTTTCTGAGAAACTGCATTGCCATGTGTGAATGCAACTCATAGAGTTACACGTTTCTCTTCAGTGATCAGTTTGTTCGAACAGTTTTCTGGAGATCTGCAATTAGATACTTCATAGCGCAATGAACATTACAGTGACAAAGGAAATATCCACAGATGAAAACTAGAAAGAAGCTTTCCTAGAAACTTCTTGGTGATGTGAGAATTCATCTCACAGAGTTAGACTTATGTTTCGTGGAGCAGTCCATTAACACTGTCTTTGAGGAAACTGAGAAGGGCTTCTTTGGATCACATTGAGGCCTACGCTGATAAAGGAAATTTCATCCGTTCAAAACGTGAAAGAAGCTTTCTGAGAAACTTCTTTCTGATCTGTGAGTTCATCTCACAGATTTACAACCTCTGCCTCAAGAAGAAGTTTGCTAACACTCCTCTCGTGGAATCTGCAAAGTGATATTTGGGAGCCTATAGGGGCCCATGGTGATAAAGGAAATGTCCTCGCATAAAAACTAAAGGGAAGCTTTCTGTGAAACTGCATTGCCATGTGTGAATGCAACTCACAGAGTTACACGTTTCTCTTCAGTGATCAGTTTGTTAGCACAGTTCTCTGGAAATCTGCAATTAGATACTTCATAGCATAATGAACATTACAGTGACAAAGGAATTATCCACAGATGAAAACTAGAAAGAAGCTTTCTTAGAAACTTCTTGGTGATGTGTGAATTCATCTCAGAGAGTTACACTTATGTCTCGTGGAGCAGTCCATTAACACTGTCTTTGGGGAAACTGAGAAGGGATTCTTTGGATCACATTGAGGCCTACGCTGATAAAGGAAATTTCATCCGTTCAAAACGTGAAAGAAGCTTTCTGAGAAACTTCTTTGTGATCTGTGAGTTCATCTCACAGAGTTACAACCTCTGCCTCAAGAAGCAGTTTGCTAACACTCTTTTCGTGGAATCTGCAAAATGATATTTGGGAGCCTATTGGGGCCCATGGTGATAAAGGAAATATCCTCACATAATAACTAAAGAGAAGCTTTCTGAGAAACTGCATTGCCAGCACAGTTTTCTGGAAATCTGCAATTAGATACTTCATACCGCAATGAACTTTAAAGTGACAAAGGACATATCCACACATGAAAACTAGAAAGAAGCTTTCTTAGAAACTTCTTGGTGATGTGTGAATTCATCTCACAGAGTTACACTTATGTATCGTGGAGCAGTCCATTAACACTGTCTTTGAGGAATCTGAGAAGGGCTTCTTTGGATCACATTGAGGCCTACGCTGATAAAGGAAATTTCATCCGTTCAAAACGTGAAAGAAGCTTTCTGAGAAACTTCTTTCTGATCTGTGAGTTCATCTCACAGAGTTACAACCTCTGCCTGAAGAAGAAGTTTGCTAACACTCTTCTCGTGAAATCTACAAAGTGATATTTGGGAGCCTATAGGGGCCATGGTGATAAAGGAAATATCCTCACATAATAACTAAAGAGAAGCTTTCTGAGAAACTGCATTGCCATGTGTGAATGCAACTCAGAGAGTTACACGTTTCTCTTCAGTGATCAGTTTGTTAGTACAGTTTTCTGGAGATCTGCAATTAGATACTTCATAGCGCAATGAATATTACAGTGACAAAGGAAATATCCACAGATGAAAACTAGAAAGAAGCTTTCTTAGAAACTTCTTGGTGATGTGTGAATTCATCTCACAGAGTTACACTTCTGTCTCGTGGAGCAGTCCATTAACACTGTCTTTGGGGAAACTGAGAAGGGCTTCTTTGGATCACATTGAGGCCTACGCTGATGAAGGAAATTTCATCCGTTCAAAACGTGAAAGAAGCTTTCTGAGAAACTTCTTTCTGATCTGTGAGCTCATCTCACAGAGTTACAACCTCTGCCTCAAGAAGCAGTTTGCTAACACTCTTTTCGTGGAATCTGCAAAGTGATATTTGGGAGCCTATTGGGGCCCATCGTGATAAAGGAAATATCCTCACATAATAACTAAAGAGAAGCTTTCTGAGAAACTGCATTGCCAGCACAGTTTTCTGGAAATCTGCAATTAGATACTTCATAGCGCAATGAACTTTACAGTGACAAAGGACATATCCACAGATGAAAACTAGAAAGAAGCTTTCTTAGAAACTTCTTGGTGAAGTGTGAATTCATCTCACAGAGTTACACTTATGCTTCGTGGAGCAGTCCATTAACACTGTCTTTGAGGAATCTGAGAAGGGCTTCTTTGGATCACATTGAGGCCTACGCTGATAAAGGAAATTTCATCCGTTCAAAACGTGAAAGAAGCTTTCTGAGAAACTTCTTTATGATCTATGGGTTCATCTCACAGAGTTACAACCTCTTCCTCAAGAAGCAGTTTGCTAACACTCTTTTCGTGGAATCTGCAAACTGATATTTTTGAGCCTATAGGGGCCCATGTTGATAAAGGAAATATCCTCACATAATAAGTAAAGAGAAGCTTTCTTAGAAACTGCATTGTCATGTGTGAATGCAACTAACAGAGTTACACGTTCCTCTTCAGTGATCAATTTGTTAGCACAGTTTTCTGGAGATCTGCAATTAGATACTTCATAGTGCAATGAACATTACAGTGACAAAGGAAATATCCACAGATGAAAATTAGAAAGAAGCTTTCTTTGAAACTTCTTGGTGATGTGTGAATTCATCTCACAGAATTACACTTATGTCTCGTGGAGCAGTCCATTAACACTGTCTTTGGGGAAACTGAGAAGGGCTTCTTTGGATCACATTGAGGCCTACGCTGATGAAGGAAATTTCATCCGTTCAAAACGTGAAAGAAGCTTTCTGAGAAACTTCTTTCTGATCTGTGAGCTCATCTCACAGAGTTACAACCTCTGCCTCAAGAAGCAGTTTGCTAACACTCTTTTCGTGGAATCTGCAAAGTGATATTTGGGAGCCTATTGGGGCCCATCGTGATAAAGGAAATATCCACACATAATAACTAAAGAGAAGCTTTCTGAGAAACTGCATTGCCAGCACAGTTTTCTGGAAATCTGCAATTAGATACTTCATAGCGCAATGAACTTTACAGTGACAAAGGACATATCCACAGATGAAAACTAGAAAGAAGCTTTCTTAGAAACTTCTTGGTGATGTGTGAATTCATCTCACAGAGTTACACTTATGTTTCGTGGAGCAGTCCATTAACACTGTCTTTGAGGAATCTGAGAAGGGTTTCTTTGGATCACATTGAGGCTTAGGCTGATAAAGGAAATTTCATCCGTTCAAAACGTGAAAGAAGCTTTCTGAGAAACTTCTTTCTGATCTGTGAGTTCATCTCACAGAGTTACAACCTCTGCCTCAAGAAGCAGTTTGCTAACACCCTTCTCGTGGAATCTGCAAAGTGATATTTGGGAGCCTATAGGGGCCCCTGGTGATAAAGGAAATATCCTCACATAATAACTAAAGAGAAGCTTTCTGAGAAACTGCATTGCCATGTGTGAATGCAACTCACAGAGTTACACGTTTCTCTTCAGTGATCAGTTTGTTAGCACAGTTTTCTGGAGATCTGCAATTAGATACTTCATAGCGCAATGAACATTACAGTGACAAAGGAAATATCCACAGATGAAAACTAGAAAGAAGCTTTCTTAGAAACTTCTTGGTGATGTGTGAATTCATCTCACAGAATTACACTTATGTCTCGTGGAGCAGTCCATTAACACTGTCTTTGGGGAAACTGAGAAGGGCTTCTTTGGATCACATTGAGGCCTACGCTGATGAAGGAAATTTCATCCGTTCAAAACGTGAAAGAAGCTTTCTGAGAAACTTCTTTCTGATCTGTGAGTTCATCTCACAGAGTTACAACCTCTGCCTCAAGAAGCAGTTTGCTAACACTCTTTTCGTGGAATCTGCAAAGTGATATTTGGGAGCCTATTGGGGCCCATGGTGATAAAGGAAATATCCTCACATAATAACTAAAGAGAAGCTTTCTGAGAAACTGCATTGCCAGCACAGTTTTCGGGAAATCTGCAATTAGATACTTCATAGCTCAATGAACATTACAGTGACAAAGGAAATATCCACAGATGAAAACTGGAAAGAAGCTTTCTTAGAATCTTCTTGGTGATGTGTGAATTCATCTCACAGAGTTACACTTATGTTTCGTGGAGCAGTCCATTAACACTGTCTTTGATTAATCTGAGAAGGGCTTCTTTGGATCACATTGAGGCCGACGCTGAGAGAGGAAATTTCATCCGTTCAAAACGTGAAAGAAGCTTTCTGAGAAACTTCTTTCTGATCTGTGAGTTCATCCCACAGAGTTACAACCTCTGCCTAAAGAAGCAGTTTGCTAACACTCTTTCAGTGGAATCTGCAAAGTGATATTTGGGAGCCTATTGGGAACCATGGTGATAAAGGAAATATCCTCACATAATAACTAAAGAGAAGCTTTCTGAGAAACTGCATTCCCAGCACAATTTTCTGGAAATCTCCAATTAGACACTTCATAGCGCAATGAACATTACAGTGACAAAGGAAATATCCAAAGATGAAAATTAGAAAGCAGCTTTCTTAGAAACTTCTTGGTGATGTGTGAATTCATCTCACAGAGTTACACTTATGTTTCGTGGAGCAGTCCATTAACACTGTCTTTGAGGAATCTGAGAGGGGCTTCTTTGGATCACATTGAGGCCTAGAGTGATGAAGGAAATTTCATCCGTTCAAAACGTGAAAGAAGCTTTCTGAGAAACCTCTTTCTGATTTGTGAGTTCATCTCACAGAGTTACAAACTCTGCCTCAAGAGGCAGTTTGCTAACACCATTCTCGTGGAATCTGCAAAGTGATATTTGGGAGCCTATAGGGGCCCCTGGTGATAAAGGAAATATCCTCACATAATAACTAAAGAGAAGCTTTCTGAGAAACTGCATTGCCATGTGTGAATGCAACTCACAGAGTTACACGTTTCTCTTCACTGATCAGTTTGTTAGCACAGTTTTCTGGAGATCTGCAATTAGATACTTCATAGCGCAATGAACATTACAGTGACAAAGGAAATATCCACAGATGAAAACTAGAAAGAAGCTTTCTTAGAAACTTCTTGGTGATGTGTGAATTCATCTCACAGAGTTACACTTCTGTTTCGTGGAGCCGTCCATTAACACTGTCTTTGAGGAATCTGAGAAGGGCTTCATTGGATCACATTGAGGCCTACAGTGATAAAGGAAATTTCATTCGTTCAAAACGTGAAAGAAGCTTTCTGAGAAACTTCTTTCTGATCTGTGAGTTCATCTCACAGAGTTACAACCTCTGCCTCAAGAAGCAGTTTGCTAACACTCTTCTCGTGGAATCTGCAAAGTGATATTTGGGAGCCTATAGGGGCCCCTGGTGATAAAGGAAATATCCTCACATAATAACTAAAGAGAAGCTTTCTGAGAAACTGCATTGCCATGTGTGAATGCAACTCACAGAGTTACACGTTTCTCTTCAGTGATCAGTTTGTTAGCCAGTTTTCTGGAGATCTGCAATTAGATACTTTATAGCGCAATGAACATTACAGTAACAAAGGAAATATCCACAGATGAAAACTAGAAAGAAGCTTTCTTAGAAACTTCTTGGTGATGTGTGAATTCATCTCACAGAGTTACACTTATGTTTCCTGGAGCAGTCCATTAACACTGTCTTTGAGGAATTTGAGAAGGACTTCTTTGGATCACATTGAGGCCTACGCTGATAAAGGAAATTTCATCCGTTCAAAACGTGAAAGAAGCTTTCTGAGAAACTTCTTTCTTATCTGTGAGTTCATCTCACAGAGTTACAACCTCTGCCACAATAAGAAGTTTGCTAACACTCTTCTCGTGGAATCTGCAAAGTGATATTTGGGAGCCTATAGGGGCCCATGGTGATAAAGGAAATATCCTCACATAATAACTAAAGAGAAGCTTTCTGAGAAACTGCATTGCCATGTGTGAATGCAACTCACAGAGTTACACGTTTCTCTTCAGTGATCAGTTTGTTAGCACAGTTTTCTGGAGATCTGCAATTAGATACTTCATAGCGCAATGAACATTACAGTGACAAAGGAAATATCCCCAGATGAAAGCTAGAAAGAAGCTTTCTTAGAAACTTCTTGGTGATGTGTGAATTCATCTCACAGAGTTACACTTATGTTTCGTGGAGCAGTCCATTAACACTATCTTTGAGGAATCTGAGAAGGGCTTCTTTGGATCACATTGAGGCCTACGCTGATAAAGGAAATTTCATCCGTTCAAAATGTGAAAGAAGCTTTCTGAAAAACTTCTTTCTTATCTGTGAGTTCATCTCACAGAGTTACAACCTCTGCCTCAAGAAGAAGTTTGCTAACACTCTTCTCGTGGAATCTGCAAAGTGATATTTGGGAGCCTATAGGGGCCCATGGTGATAAAGGATATATCCTCACATAATAACTAAAGAGAAGCTTTCTGAGAAACTGCATTAACATGTGTGAATGCAACTCACAGAGTTACACGTTTCTCTTCAGTGATCAGTTTGTTAGCCAGTTTTCTGGAGATCTGCAATTAGATACTTCATAGCGCAATGAACATTACATTGACAAAGGAAGTATCCACAGATGAAAACTAGAAAGAAGCTTTCCTAGAAACTTCTTGGTGATGTGTGAATTCTTCTCACAGAGTTACACTTATGTTTCGTGGAGCAGTCCATTAACACTGTCTTTGAGGAATCTGAGAAGGGCTGCTTTGGATCACATTGAGGCCTACGCTGATAAAGGAAATTTCATCCATTCAAAACGTGAAAGAAGCTTTCTGAGAAACTTCTTTCTTGTCTGTGAGTTCATCTCACAGAGTTACAACCTCTGCCTTAAGAAGAAGTTTGCTAACACACTTCTCGTGGAATCTGCAAAGTGATATTTGGGAGCCTATAGGGGCCCATGGTGATAAAGGAAATATCCTCACATAATAACTAAAGAGAAGCTTTCTGAGAAACTGCATTGCCATGTGTGAATGCAACTCACAGAGTTACACGTTTCTCTTCAGTGATCAGTTTTTTACCACAGTTTTCCGGAAATCTGCAATTAGATACTTCCTAGCGCAATGAACATTACAGTGACAAAGGAAATATCCACAGATGAAAACTAGAAAGAAGCTTTCTTAGAAACTTCTTGGTGATGTGTGAATTCATCTCACAGAGTTACACTTATGTTTCGTGGAGCAGTCCATTAACACTGTCTTTGAGGAATCTGAGAAGGGCTTCTTTGATCACATTGAGGCCTACGCTGATAAATGAAATTTCTTCCATTCAAAACGTGAAAGAAGCATTCTGAGAAACTTCTTTCTGATCTGTGAGTTCATCTCACAGAGTTACAACCTCTGCTTCAAGAAGCAGTTTGCTAAAACTCTTTTCGTGGAATCTACAAACTGATATTTGCGAGCCTATAGGGGCCCATGGTGATAAAGGAAATATCCTCACATAATAAGTAAGGAGAAGCTTTCTGAGAAACTGCATTGCCATGTGTGAATGCAACTCATAGAGTTACACGTTCCTCTTCAGTGATCAGTATGTTAGCACAGTTTTCTGGAAATCTGCAATTAGATACTTCATAGCGCAATGAACATTACAGTGACAAAGGAAATATCCACAGATGAAAACTAGAAAGAAACTTTTTTGAAACTTCTTGGTGATGTGTGAATTCATCTCACAGAGTTACACTTATGTTTCGTGGAGCAGTCCATTAACACTGTCTTTGGGGAAACTGAGAAGGGCTTCTTTGGATCACATTGAGGCCTACGCTGATAAAGGAAATTTCATCCGTTAAAAACGTGAAAGAAGCTTTCTGAGAAACTTCTTTCTGATCTGTGAGTTCATCTCACAGAGTTACAACCTCTGCCTTAAGAAGCAGTTTGCTAACACTCTATTCGTGGAATCTGCAAAGTGATATTTGGGAGCCTATTGGGGCCCATGGTGATAAAGGAAATATCCTCACATAATAACTAAAGAGAAGCTTTCTGAGAAACTGCATTGCTAGCACAGTTTTCTGGAAATCTGCAATTAGATACTTCATAGCGCAATGAACATTACAGTGACAAAGGAAATATCCACAGATGAAAACTAGAAAGAAGCTTTCTTAGAAACTTCTTGGTGATGTGTGAATTCATCTCACAGAGTTATGCTTATGTTTCGTGGAGCAGTCCTTTAACACTGTCTTTGAGGAATCTGAAAAGGGTTTCTTTGGATCACATTGAGGCCTACGATGATAAAGGAAATTTCATCCGTTCAAAACGTGAAAGAAGCTTTCTGAGAAACTTCTTTCTGCTCTGTGAGTTCATCTCACAGAGTTACAACCTCTGCCTCAAGAAGAAGTTTGCTAACACTCTTTTCGTGGAATCTGCAAAGTGATATTTGGGAGCCTATTGGGGGACACGGTGAATAAGGAAATGTCCTCACATAATAACTAAAGAGAAGCTTTCTGTGAAACTGCATTGCCATGTGTGAATGCAACTCACAGAGTTACACGTTTCTGTTCAGTGATCAGTTTGTTAGCACAGTTTTCTGGAGATCTGCAATTAGATACTTCATAGCGCAATGAACATTACAGTGAAAAAGGAAATATCCACAGATGACAACTAGAAAGAAGCTTTCTTAGAAACTTCTTGGTGATGTGTGAATTCATCTCACAGAGTTACACTTCTGTTTCGTGGAGCCGTCCATTAACACTGTCTTTGAGGAATCTGAGAAGGGCTTCCTTGGATCACATTGAGGCCTACGCTGATAAAGGAAATTTCATCCGTTCAAAACGTGAAAGAAGCTTTCTGAGAAACTTCTTTCTGCTCTGTGAGTTCATCTCACAGAGTTACAACCTCTGCCTCAAGAAGAAGTTTGCTAACACTCTTTTCGTGGAATCTGCAAAGTGATATTTGGGAGCCTATTGGGGCCCATGGTGATAAAGGAAATATCCTCACATAATAACTAAAGAGAAGCTTTCTGAGAAACTGCATTGCCAGCACAGTTTTCTGGAAATCTGAAATTAGATACTTCATAGCACAATGAACATTACAGTGACAAAGGAAATATCCACAGATGAAAACTAGAAAGAAGCTTTCTTAGATACTTCTTGGTGATGTGTGAATTCATCTCACAGAGTTACACTTCTGTTTCGTGGAGCAGTCCATTAACACTGTCTTTGAGGAATCTGAGAAGGGCTTCTTTGGATCACATTGAGGCCTACGCTGATAAAGGAAATTTCATCCGTTCAAAACGTGAAAGAAGCTTTCTGGGAAACTTCTTTCTGATCTATGGGTTCATCTCACAGAGTTACAACCTCTGCCTCAAGAAGCAGTTTGCTAACACTCTTTTCGTGGAATCTTCAAACTTATATTTGGGAGCCTATAGGGGCCCATGGTGATAAAGGACATATCCTCACATAATAAGTAAAGAGAAGCTTTCTGAGAAACTGCATTGCCATGTGTGAATGCAACTCACAGAGTTACACGTTCCTCTTCAGTGATCTGTTTGTTAGCACAGTTTTCTGGAAATCTGCAATTAGATACTTCATAGCGCAATGCACATTACAGTGACAAAGGAAATATCCACAGATGAAATCTAGAAAGAAGCTTTCTTGGAAACTTCTTGGTGATGTGTGAATTCATCTCACAGAGTTACACTTATGTTTCGTGGAGCAGTCCATTAACACTGTCTTTGGTGGAACTGAGAAGGGCTTCTTTGGATCACATTGAGGCCTACGCTGATAAAGGAAATTTCATCCGTTAAAAACGTGAAAGAAGCTTTCTGAGAAACTTCTTTCTGATCTGTGAGTTCATCTCACAGAGTTACAACCTCTGCCTCAAGAAGCAGTTTGCTAACACTCTTTTCGTGGAATCTACAAAGTGATATTTGGGAGGCTATTGGGGACCACGGTGATAAAGGAATGTCCTCACATAATAACTAAAGAGAAGCTTTCTGAGAAACTGCATTGCCATGTGTGAATGCAACTCACAGAGTTACACGTTTCTCTTCAGTGATCAGTTTGTTAGCACAGTTTTCTGGAGATCTGCAATTAGATACTTCATAGCGCAATGAACTTTACAGTGACAAAGGAAATATCCACAGATGAAAACTAGAAAGAAGCTTTCCTAGAAACTTCTTGGTGATGTGTGAATTCATCTCACAGAGTTACATTTATGTTTCATGGAGCAGTCCATTAACACTGTCTTTGAGGAATCTGAGAAGGGCTTCTTTGGATCACATTGAGGCCTACGCTGATAAAGGAAATTTCATCCGTTCAAAACGTGAAAGAAGCTTTCTGAGAAACTTCTTTCTGATCTGTGAGTTCATCTCACAGTGTTACAACCTCTGCCTCAAGAAGAAGTTTGCTAACACTCTTCTCGTGGAATCTGCAAAGTGATATTTGGGAGCCTATTGGGGCCCATGGTGATAAAGGAAATATCCTCACATAATAACTAAAGAGAAGCTTTCTGAGAAACTGCATTGCCAGCACAGTTTTCTGGAAATCTGCAATTAGATACTTCATAGCGCAATGAACATTACAGTGACAAAGGAAATATTCACAGATGAAAACTAGAAAGAAGCTTTCTTAGAAACTTCTTGGTGATGTGTGAATTCATCTCACAGAGTTACACTTATGTTTCGTGGAGCAGTCCATGAACACTGTCTTTGAGGAATCTTAGAAGGGCTTCTTTGGATCACATTGAGGCCTACGCTGATAAAGAAAATTTCTTCCATTCAAAACGTGAAAGAAGCTTTCTGAGAAACTTCTTTCTGATCTGTGAGTTCATCTCACAGAGTTACAACCTCTGCTTCAAGAAGCAGTTTGCTAACACTCTTTTCGTGCAATCTGCAAACTGATATTTGCGAGCCTATAGGGGCCCATGGTGATAAAGGAAATATCCTCACATAATAAGTAAGGAGAAGCTTTCTGAGAAACTCCATTGCCATGTGTGAATGCAACTCACAGAGTTACATGTTCCTCTTCAGTGATCAGTTTGTTAGCACAGTTTTCTGGAAATCTGCAATTAGATACTTCATAGCGCAATGAACATTACAGTGAGAAAGGATATATCCACAGATGAAAACTAGAAAGAAACTTTCTTAGAAACTTCTTGGTGATGTGTGAATTCATCTCACAGAGTTACACTTATGTTTCGTGGAGCAGTCCATTAACACTGTGTTTGGGGAAACTGAGAAGGGCTTCTTTGGATCACATTGAGGCCTACGCTGATAAAGGAAATTTCATCCGTTCAAAACGTGAAAGAAGCATTCTGAGAAACTTCTTTCTGATCTGTGAGTTCATCTCACAGAGTTACAACCTCTGCCTCAAGAAGCAGTTTGCTAACACTCTATTCGTGGAATCTGCAAAGTGATATTTGGGAGCCTATTGGGGCCCATGGTGATAAAGGAAATATCCTCACATAATAACTAAAGAGAAGCTTTCTGAGAAACTGCATTGCTAGCACAGTTTTCTGGAAATCTGCAATTAGATACTTCATAGCGCAATGAACATTACAGTGACAAAGGAAATATCCACAGATGAAAACTAGAAAGAAGCTTTCTTAGAAACTTCTTGGTGATGTGTGAATTCATCTCACAGAGTTATGCTTATGTTTCGTGGAGCAGTCCTTTAACACTGTCTTTGAGGAATCTGAGAAGGGTTTCTTTGGATCACATTGAGGCCTAGGCTGATAAAGGAAATTTCTTCCGTTCAAAACGTGAAAGAAGCTTTCTGAGAAACTTCTTTCTGATCTGTGAGTTCATCTCACAGAGTTACAACCTCTGCCTCAAGAAGAAGTTTGCTAACACTCTTTTCGTGGAATCTGCAAAGTGATATTTGGGAGCCTATTGGGGGACACGGTGAATAAGGAAATGTCCTCACATAATAACTAAAGAGAAGCTTTCTGTGAAACTGCATTGCCATGTGTGAATGCAACTCACAGAGTTACACCTATCTCTTCAGTGATCAGTTTGTTAGCACAGTTTTCTGGAGATCTGCAATTAGATACTTCATAGCGCAATGAACATTATAATGAAAAAAGAAATATCCACAGATGACAACTAGAAAGAAGCTTTCTTAGAAACATCTTGGTGATGTGTGAATTCATCTCACAGAGTTACACTTCTGTTTCGTGGAGCCGTCCATTAACACTGTCTTTGAGGAATCTGAGAAGGGCTTCCTTGGATCACATTGAGGCCTACGCTGATAAAGGAAATTTCATCCGTTCAAAACGTGAAAGAAGCTTTCTGGGAAACTTCTTTCTGATCTATGGGTTCATCTCACAGAGTTACAACCTCTGCCTCAAGAAGCAGTTTGCTAACACTCTTTTCGTGGAATCTGTAAACTGATATTTGGGAGCCTATAGGGGCCCATGGTGATAAAGGAAATATCCTCACATAATAACTAAAGAGAAGCTTTCTGAGAAACTGCATTGCCATGTGTGAATGCAACTCACAGTGTTACACGTTTCTCTTCAGTGATCAGTTTGTTAGCACAGTTTTCTGGAAATCTTCAATTAGATACTTCATAGCGCAATGAACATTACAGTGACAAAGGAAATATCCACAGATGACAACTGGAAAGAAGCTTTCTTCGAAACTTCTTGGTGATGAGTGAATTCATCTCACAGAGTTACACTTATGTTTCGTGGAGCAGTCCATTAACACTCTCTTTGAGGAATCTGAGAAGGGCTTCTTGGGATCACATTGAGGCCTGCGCTGATAAAGGAAATTTCATCCGTTCAAAACGTGAAAGAAGCTTTCTGAGAAACTTCTTTCTGATCTGTGAGTTCATCTCACAGAGTTACAACCTCTGCCTCCAGAAGCAGTTTGCTAACACTCTTTTCGTGGAATGTGCAAGGTGATCTAGGGAGCCTATTTGGGGACATGGTGATAAAGGAAATGTCCTCACATAATAACTAAAGAGAAGCTTTCTGAGAAACTGCATTGCCAGCACAGTTTTCTGGAAATCTGCAATTAGATACTTCATAGCACAATGAACATTACAGTGACAAAGGAAATATCCACAGATGAAAACTAGAAAGAAGCTTTCTTAGAAACTTCTTGGTGATGTGTGAATTCATCTCACAGAGTTACACTTATGTTTCGTGGAGCAGTCCATTAACACTGTCTTTGAGGAATCTGAGAAGGGCTTCTTTGGATCACATTGAGGCCTACGCTGATAAAGGAAATTTCATCCGTTCAAAACGTGAAAGAAGCTTTCTGGGAAACTTCTTTCTGATCTATGGGTTCATCTCACAGAGTTACAACCTCTGCCTCAAGAAGCAGTTTGCTAACACTCTTTTCGTGGAATCTGCAAAGTGATATTTGGGAGCCTATAGGGGCCCATGGTGATAAAGGAAATGTCCTCACATAATTACTAAAGAGAAGCTTTCTGAGAAACTGCATTGCCATGTGTGAATGCAACTCACAGAGTTACACGTTCCTCTTCAGTGATCAGTTTGTTAGCACAGTTTTCTAGAAATCTGCAATTAGATACTTCATAGCGCAATGAACATTACAGTGAGAAAGGAAATATCCACAGATGAAAACTAGAAAGAAACTTTCTTAGAAACTTCTTGGTGATGTGTGAATTCATTTCACAGAGTTACACTTAGGTTTCGTGGAGCAGTCCATTTACACTGTCTTTGGGGAAACTGAGAAGGGCTTCTTTGGATCACATTGAGGCCTACGCTGATAAAGGAAATTTCATCCGTTAAAAACGTGAAAGAAGCTTTCTGAGAGACTTCTTTCTGATCTGTGAGTTCATCTCACAGAGTTACAACCTCTGCCTCAGGAAGCAGTTTGCTAACACTCTTTTCGTGGAATCTGCAAAGAGATATTTGGGTGCCTATTGGGGCCCACGGTGATAAAGGAATATCCTCACATAATAACTAAAGAGAAGCTTTCTGAGAAACTGCATTGCCATGTGTTAATGCAACTCACAGAGTTACACGTTTCTCTTCAGTGATCAGTTTGTTAGCACAGTTTTCTGGAAATCTGCAATTAGATACTTCATAGCGCAATGAACATTACAGTGACAAAGGAAATATCCACAGATGAAAACTAGAAAGAAGCTTTCTTAGAAACTTCTTGGTGATGTGTGAATTCATCTCACAGAGTTACACTTATGTTTCGTGGAGCAGTCCATTAACACTGTCTTTGGAGAAACTGAGAAGGGCTTCTTTGGATCACATTGAGGCCTACGCTGATAAAGGAAATTTTATCCGTTCAAAACGTGAAAGAAGCTTTCTGAGAAACTTCTTTCTGATCTGTGGGTTCATCTCACAGAGTTACAACCTCTGCCTCAAGAAGCAGTTTGCTAACACTCTTTTTGTGGAATCTGCAAAGTGATATTTGGGAGCCTATTGGGGCCCATGGTGATAAAGGAAATATCCTCACATAATAACTAAAGAGAAGCTTTCTGAGAAACTGCATTGCCATGTGTGAATGCAACTCACAGAGTTACACGTTTGTCTTCAGTGATCAGTGTGTTAGCACAGTTTTCTGGAGATCTGCAATTAGATACTTCATAGCGCAATGAACATTACAGTGACAAAGGAAATATCCACAGATGAAAACTAGAAAGAAGCTTTCTTAGAAACTTCTTGGTGATGTGTGAATTCATCTCACCGAGTTACACTTATGTTTCGTGGAGCAGTATATTAACACTGTCTTTGAGGAATCTGAGAAAGGCTTCTTTGGATCTCATTGAGGCCTACGCTGATACAGGAAATTTCATCCGTTCAAAACGTGAAAGAAGCTTTCTGAGAAACTTCTTTCTGCTCTGTGAGTTCAAATCACAGAGTTACAACCTCTGCCTCAAGAAGAACTTTGCTAACACTCTTGTCGTGGAATCTGCCAAGTGATATTTGGGAGCCTATTGGGGCCCATGGTGATAAAGCAAATATCCTCACATAATAACTAAAGAGAAGCTTTATGAGAAACTGCATTTTCAGCACAGTTTTCTGGAAATCTGCAATTAGATACTTCATAGCGCAATGAATATTACAGTGACAAAGGAAATATCCTCAGATGAAAACTAGAAAGAAGCTTTCTTAGAAACTTCTTGGTGATGTATGAATTCATCACACAGAGTTACACTTATGATTCGTGGAGCAGTCCATTAACACTGTCTTTGAGGAATCTGAGAAGGGCTTCTTTGGATCACATTGAGGCCTACGCTGATAAAGGAAATTTCATCCGTTCAAAACGTGAAAGAAGCTTTCTGAGAAACTGCTTTCTGATCTGTGAGTTCATCTCACAGAGTTACAACCTCTGCCTCAAGAAGCAGTTTGCTAACACTCTTCTCGTGGAATCTGCAAAGTGATATTTGGGTGCCTATTGGGGCCCATGGTGATAAAGGAAATTTCCTCACATAATAACTAAAGAGAAGCTTTCTGAGAAACTGCATTTTCAGCACAGTTTTCTGGAAATCTGCAATTAGATACTTCATAGCGCAAAGAACATTACAGTGACAAAGGAAATATCCACAAATGAAAACCTGAAAGAAGCTTTCTTAGAAACTTCTTGGTGATGTATGAATTCATCTCACAGAGTTACACTTATGTTTCGTGGAGCAGTCCATTAACACTATCTTTGAGGAATCTGAGAAGGGCTTCTTTGGATCACATTGAGGCCTACGCTGATAAAGGAAATTTTATCCGTTCAAAACGTGAAAGAAGCTTTCTGGGAAACTTCTTTCTGATCTGTGAGTTCATCTCACAGTGTTCCAACCTCTGCCTCAAGAAGAAGTTTGCTAACACTCTTTTCGTGGAATCTGCAAAGTGATATTTGGGTGCCTATTGGGGCCCATGGTGATAAAGGAAATATCCTCACATAATAACTAAAGAGAAGCTTTCTGAGAAACTGCATTGCCAGCACAGATTTCTGGAGATCTGCAATTAGATACTTCATAGCGCAATGAACATTACAGTGACAAAGGAAATATCCACAGATGAAAACTAGAAAGAAGCTTTCTTAGAGACTTCTTGGTGATGTGTGAATTCATCTCACAGAGCTACACTAATGTTTCGTGGAGCAGTCCATTAACAGTGTCTTTGAGGAATCTGAGAAGGGCTTCTTTGGATCACATTGAGGTCTACGCTGATAACGGAAATTTCTTCCGTTCAAAACGTGAAAGAAGCTTTCTGAGAAACTTCTTTCTGATCTGTGAGTTCATCTCACAGAGTTACAACTTCTGCCTCAAGAAACAGTTTGCTAACACTCTTCTCGTGGAATCTGCATAGTGATATTTGGGAGCCTATAGGGGCCCATGGTGATAAAGGAAATATCCTCACATAATAACTAAAGAGAAGCTTTCTGAGAAACTGCATTGCCATGTGTGAATGCAACTCACAGAGTTACACGTTTCTCTTCAGTGATCAGTTTGTTAGCACAGTTTTCTGGAAATCTGCAATTAGATACTTCATAGCGCAATGAACATTACAGTGACAAAGGAAATATCCACAGATGAAAACTAGAAAGAAGCTTTCTTAGAAACTTCTTGGTGATGTGTGAATTCATCTCACAGAGTTACACTTATTTTGCGTGAAGCAGTCCATTAACACTGTCTTTGGGGAAACTGAGAAGGGCTTCTTTGGATCACATTGAGGCCTACGCTGATAAAGGAAATTTCATCCGTTCAAAACGTGAAAGAAGCTTTCTGAGAAACTTCTTTCTGATCTGTGAGTTCATCTCACAGAGTTACAACCTCTGCCTCAAGAAGAAGTTTGCTAACACTCTTTTCGTGGAATCTGCAAAGTGATATTTGGGTGCCTATTGGGGCCCATGGTGATAAAGGAAATATCCTCACATAATAAGTAAAGAGAAGCTTTCTGAGAAACTGCATTGCCAGCACAGATTTCTGGAGATCTGCAATTAGATACTTCATAGCGCAATGAACATTACAGTGACAAAGGAAATATCCACAGATGAAAACTAGAAAGAAGCTTTCTTAGAGACTTCTTGGTATTGTGTGAATTCATCTCACAGAGTTACACGAATGTTTCGTGGAGCAGTCCATTAACAGTGTCTTTGAGGAATCTGAGAAGGGCTTCTTTGGATCACATTGAGGTCTACGCTGATAACGGAAATTTCTTCCGTTCAAAACGTGAAAGAAGCTTTCTGAGAAACTTCTTTCTGATCTGTGAGTTCATCTCACAGGGTTACAACTTCTGCCTCAAGAAACAGTTTGCTAACACTCTTCTCGTGGAATCTGCATAGTGATATTTGGGAGCCTATAGGGGCCCATGGTGATAAAGGAAATATCCTCACATAATAACTAAAGAGAAGCTTTCTGAGAAACTGCATTGCCATGTGTGAATGCAACTCACAGAGTTACACGTTTCTCTTCAGTGATCAGTTTGTTAGCACAGTTTTCTGGAAATCTGCAATTAGATACTTCATAGCGCAATGAACATTACAGTGACAAAGGAAATATCCACAGATGAAAACTAGAAAGAAGCTTTCTTAGAAACTTCTTGGTGATGTGTGAATTCATCTCACAGAGTTACACTTATTTTGCGTGAAGCAGTCCATTAACACTGTCTTTGGTGAAACTGAGAAGGGCTTCTTTGGATCACATTGAGGCCTACGCTGATAAAGGAAATTTCATCCGTTCAAAAGGTGAAAGAAGCTTTCTGAGAAACTTCTTTCTGATCTGTGAGTTCATCTCACAGAGTTACAACCTCTGCCTCAAGAAGCAGGTTGCTAACATTCTTCTCGTGGAATCTGCAACGTGACATTTGGGAGCCTATAGGGGCCCAAGATGATAAAGGAAGTATCCTCACATAATAACTAAAGAGAAGCTTTCTGAGAAACTGCATTGCCATGTGTGAATGCAACTCACAGAGTTACACGTTTCTCTTCAGTGATCAGTTTTTTAGCACAGTTTTCTGGAGATCTGCAATTAGATACTTCATAGCGCAATGAACATTACAGTGACAAAGGAAATATCCACAGATGAAAACTAGAAAGAAGCTTTCTTAGAAACTTCTTGGTGATGTGTGAATTCATCTCACAGAGTTACACTTATGTTTCGTGGAGCAGTCCATTAACACTGTCTTTGGGGAAACTGAGAAGGGCTTCTTTGGATTACATTGAGGCCTACGCTGATAAAGGAAATTTCATCCGTTCAAAAGGTGAAAGAAGCTTTCTGAGAAACTTCTTTCTGATCTGTGAGTTCATCACACAGAGTTACAACCTCTGCCTCAAGAAGCAGTTTGGTAACATTCTTCTCGTGGAATCTGAAAAGTGATACTTGGGAGCCTACTGGGGCCCATGGTGATAAAGGAAATATCCTCACATAATCACTAAAGAGAAGCTTTCTGAGAAACTGCATTGCCATCTGCGAATGCAACTCACCGAGTTACACGTTTCTCTTCAGTGATCAGTTTGTTAGCACAGTTTTCAGGAGATCTGCAATTAGATACTTCCTAGCGCAATGAACATTACATTGACAAAGGAAATATCCACAGATGAAAACTAGAAAGAAGCTTTCTTAGAAACTTCTTGGTGATGTGTGAATTCATCTCACAGAGTTACACTTATTTTGCGTGAAGCAGTCCATTAACACTGTCTTTGGTGAAACTGAGAAGGGCTTCTTTGGATCACATTGAGGCCTACGCTGATAAAGGAAATTTCATCCGTTCAAAACGTGAAAGAAGCTTTCTGAGAAACTTCTTTCTGATCTGTGAGTTCATCTCACAGAGTTACAACCTCTGCCTCAAGAAGCAGGTTGCTAACATTCTTCTCGTGGAATCTGCAACGTGACATTTGGGAGCCTATAGGGGCCCAAGATGATAAAGGAAGTATCCTCACATAATAACTAAAGAGAAGCTTTCTGAGAAACTGCATTGCCATGTGTGAATGCAACTCACAGAGTTACACGTTTCTCTTCAGTGATCAGTTTTTTAGCACAGTTTTCTGGAGATCTGCAATTAGATACTTCATAGCATAATGAACATTACAGTGACAAAGGAAATATCCACAGATGAAAACTAGAAAGAAGCTTTCTTAGAAACTTCTTGGTGATGTGTGAATTCATCTCACAGAGTTACACTTATGTTTCGTGGAGCAGTCCATTAACACTGTCTTTGGGGAAACTGAGAAGGGCTTCTTTGGATTACATTGAGGCCTACGCTGATAAAGGAAATTTCATCCGTTCAAAAGGTGAAGGAAGCTTTCTGAGAAACTTCTTTCTGATCCGTGAGTTCATCACACAGAGTTACAACCTCTGCCTCAAGAAGCAGTTTGGTAACATTCTTCTCGTGGAATCTGAAAAGTGATACTTGGGAGCCTACTGGGGCCCATGGTGATAAAGGAAATATCCTCACATAATCACTAAAGAGAAGCTTTCTGAGAAACTGCATTGCCATCTGCGAATGCAACTCACCGAGTTACACGTTTCTCTTCAGTGATCAGTTTGTTAGCACAGTTTTCAGGAGATCTGCAATTAGATACTTCCTAGCGCAATGAACATTACAGTGACAAAGGAAATATCCACAGATGAAAACTAGAAAGAAGCTTTCTTAGAAACTTCTTGGTGATGTGTGAATTCATCTCACAGATTTACACTTACGTTTCGTGGAGCAGTCCTTTAACACTGTCTTTAAGGAATCTGAGAAGGGCTTCTTTGGATCACATTGAGGTCTACGCTGATAAAGGAAATTTCTACCGTTCAAAACGTGAAAGAAGCTTTCTGAGAAACTTCTTTCTGATCTGTGAGTTCATCTCACAGAGTTACAACCTCTGCCTCAAGAAGCAGTTTGCTAACACTCTTTTCGTGGAATCTGCAAAGTGATATTTGGGAGCCTATTGGGGCCCATGGTGATAACGGAAATATCCTCACATAATAAATAAAGAGAAGCTTTCTGAGAAACTGCATTGCCAGCACAGTTTTCTGGAAATCTGCAATTAGATACTTCATAGTGCAATGAACATTACAGTGACAAAGGAAATATCCACAGATGAAAACTAGAAAGAAGCTTTCTTAGAAACTTCTTGGTGATGTGTGAATTCATCTCACAGAGTTACACTTATGTTTCGTGGAGCAGTCCATTAACACTGTCTTTGTGGTATCTGAGAAGGGCGTCTTTGGATCACATTGAGGCCTACGCTGATAAAGCAAATTTCATCCGTTCAAAACGTGATAGAAGCTTTCTGAGAAACTTCTTTCTAATCTGTGAGTTCGTCTCACAGAGTTACAACCTCTGCCTCAGACGAAGTTTGCTAACACTCTTCTCGTGGAATCTGCAAAGTGATATTTGGGAGCCTATAGGGGCCCATGGTGATAAAGGAAATATCCTCACATAATAACTAAAGAGAAGCTTTCTGAAAAATTGCATTGCCATGTGTGAATGCAACTCACAGAGTTACACGTTTCTCTTCAGTGAACAGTTTGTTAGCACCGTTTTCTGGAGATCTGCAATTAGATACTTCATAGCGCAATGAACATTACAGTGACAAAGGAAATATCCACAGATGAAAACTAGAAAGAAGCTTTCTTAGAAACTTCTTGGTGATGTGTGAATTCCTCTCACAGAGTTACACTTACGTTTCGTGGAGCAGTCCATTAACACTGTCTTTGGGGAATCTGAGAAGGGCTTCTTTGGATCACATTGAGGCCTACGCTGATAAAGGAAATTTCATCCGTTCAAAACGTGAAAGAAGCTTTCTGAGAAACTTCCTTCTGATCTGTGAGTTCATCTCACAGAGTTACAACCTCTGCCTCAAGAAGCAGTTTGCTAACACTCTTTTCGTGGAATCTGCATAGTGATATTAGGGAGCCTATTGGGGCCCATGGTGATAAAGGAAATATCCTCACATAATAACTAAAGAGAAGCTTTCTGAGAAACTGCATTGCCATGTGTGAATGCAACTCATAGAGTTGCACGTTTCTCTTCAGTGATCAGTTTGTTACCACAGTTTTCTGGAAATCTGCAATTAGATACTTCATATCGCAATGAACATTACAGTGACAAAGGAAATATCCACAGATGAAAACTAGAAAGAAACTTTCTTAGAAACTTCTTGGTGATGTGTGAATTCATCTCACAGAGTTACACTTATGTTTCGTGGAGCAGTCCATTAACACTGTCTTCGGGGAAACTGAGAAGGTCTTCTTTGGATCACATTGAGGCCTACGCTGATAAAGGAAAATTCTTCAGTTCAAAACGTGAAAGACGCTTTCTGAAAAACTTCTTTCTGATCTGTGAGTTCATCTCACAGAGTTACAAACTCTGCCTCAAGAAGCAGTTTGCTAACACTCTTTTCGTGGATTCTGCAAAGTGATATTTGGGAGCCTATTGGAGCCCATGGTGATAAAGGAATTATACTCACATAATAACTAAAGAGAAGCTTTGTGAGAAATTGCATTGCCAGCACAGTTTTCTGGAAATCTGCAATTACATACTTCATAGCGCAATGATCATTACAGTGACAAAGGAAATATCCACAGTTGAAAACTAGAAAGAAGCTTTCTTAGAAACTTCTTTTTGATGTGTGAATTCATCTCACAGAGATACACTTATGTTTCGCGGAGCAGTCCATTAACACTGTCGTTGGGGAAACTGAGAAGGGCTTCTTTGGATCACATTGAGGCCTACGCTGATAAAGGAAATTTCATCCGTTCAAAACGTGAAAGAAACTTTCTGAGAAACTTCTTTCTGATCTGTGAGTTCATCTCACAGAGTTACAACCTCTGCCTCAAGAAGCAGTTTGCTAACACTCTTATCGTGGAATCTGCAAAGTGATATTTGGGAGCCTATAGGGGCCCATGGTGATAAAGGAAATATCCTCACATAATAAATAAAGAGAAGCTTTCTGAGAAACTGCATTGCCATGTATGAATGCAACTCACAGAGTTACACGTTCCTCTTCAGTGATCAGTTTGTTAGCACAGTTTTCTGGAGATCTGCAATCAGATACCTCATAGCGCAATGAACATTACAGTGACAAAGGAAATATCCACAGATGAAAACTAGAAAGAAGCTTTCTTAGAAACTTCTTGGTGATGTGTGAATTCATCTCACAGAGTTACACTTATGTTTCGTGGAGCAGTCCATTAACACTGTCTTTGAGGAATCTGAGAAGGGTTTCTTTGGATCACATTGAGGGCTACGCTGATAAAGGAAATTTCACCGTTCAAAACGTGAAAGAAGCTTTCTGAGAAACTTCTTTCTGATCTGTGAGTTCATCTCACAGAGTTACAACCTCTGCCTGAAGAAGCAGTTTGCTAACACTCTTCTCATGGAATCTGCAAAGTGATATTTGGGAGAGTATTGGGGCCCATGGTGATAAAGGAAATATCCTCACATAATAACTAGAGAGAAGCTATCTGAGAAACTGCATTGCCAGCACAGTTTTCTGGAAATCTGCAATTTGATACTTCATAGCGCAATGATCATTACAGTGACAAAGGAAATATACACAGTTGAAAACTAGAAAGAAGCTTTCGTAGAAACTTCTTGGTGATGTGTGAATTCATCTCACAGAGATACACTTATGTTTCATGGAGTAGTCCATTAACACTGTCGTTTGGGAAACTGAGAAGGTCTTCTTTGGATCACATTGAGGCCTACGCTGATAAAGGAAAATTCTTCCGTTCAAAACGTGAAAGAAGCTTTCTGAGAAACTGCTTTCTGATCTGTGAGTTCATCTCACAGAGTTACAACCTCTGCCTCAAGAAGCAGGTTGCTAACACTCTTTTCGTGGAATCTGCAAAGTGGTATTTGGGAGCCTATTGGATCCCATGGTGATAAAGGAAATATCCTCACATAATAACTAAAGAGAAGCTTTCTGAGAAATTTCATTGCCAGCACAGTTTTCTGGAAATCTGCAATTACATACTTCATAGCGCAATGATCATTACAGTGACAAAGGAAATATCCACAGTTGAAAACTAGAAAGAAGCTTTCTTAGAAACTTCTTGGTGATGTGTGAATTCATCTCACAGAGATACACTTATGTTTCATGGAGCAGTCCATTAACACTGTCGTTGGGGAAACTGAGAAGGGCTTCTTTGGATCACATTGAGGCCTACGCTGATACAGGAAATTTCATCCGTTCAAAACGTGAAAGAAGCTTTCTGAGAAACTTCTTTCTGATCTGTGAGTTCATCTCACAGAGTTACAACCTCTGCCTCAAGAAGCAGTTTGCTAACACTTTTATCGTGGAATCTGCAAAGTGATATTTGGGAGCCTACTGGGGCCCATGGTGATAAAGGAAATATCCTCACATAATAACTAAAGAGAAGCTTTCTGAGAAACTGCATTGCCATGTGTGAATGCAACTCACAGAGTTACACGTTTCTCTTCAGTGATCAGTTTGTTAACACAGTTTTCTGGAGATCTGCAATTAGATACTTCATAGCGCAATGAACATTACAGTGACAAAGGAAATCTCCACAGATGAAAACTAGAAAGAAGCTTTCTTAGAAACTTCTTGGTGATGTGTGAATTCATCTCACAGAGTTACACTTATGTTTCGTGGAGCAGTCCATTAACACTGTCTTTGAGGAATCTGAGAAGGGCTTCTTTGGATCACATTGTGGCCTACGCTGATAAAGGAAATTTCTTCCGTTCAAAACGTGAAAGAAGCTTTCTGAGAAACTTCTTTCTGATCTGTGAGTTCATCTCACAGAGTTACAACTTCTGCCTCAAGAAGAAGTTTGCTAACACTCTTTTCGTGGAATATGCAAAGTGATATTTGGAAGCCTAAGGGGCCCACGGTGATAAAGGAAATATCCTCACATAATAACTAAAGAGAAGCTTTATGAGAAACTGCATTGCCGTGTGTGAATGCAACTCACAGAGTTACACGTTTCTCTTCAGTGATCAGTTTGTTAGCCCAGTTTTCTGGAGATCTGCAATTAGATACTTCATAGCGCAATGAACATTACAGTGACAAAGGAAATATCCAAAGATGAAAGCTAGAAAGAAGCTTTATTAGAAAATTCTTGGTGATGTGTGAATTCATCTCACAGAGTTACACTTATGTTTCGTGGAGCAGTCTATTAACACTGTCTTTGGGGAAACTGAGAAGTGCTCCTTTGGATCTCATTGAGGCCTACGCTGATAAAGGAAATTTCATCCGTTCAAAACGTGATAGAAGCTTTCTGAGAAACTTCTTTCTGATCTGTGTGTGATCTCACAGAGTTACAACCTCTGCCTCAAGAAGCAGTTTGCTAACACTCTTTTCGTGGAATCTGCAAAGTGATATTTGGGAGCCTACAGGGGCCCATGGTGATAAAGGAAATATCCTCACATAATAACTAAAGAGAAGCTTTCTGAGAAACTGCATTGCCATGTGTGAATGAAACTCACAGAGTTACACGTTTCTCTTCAGTGTTCAGTATGTGAGCACAGTTTTCTGGAGATCTGCAATTAGATACTTCATAGCGCAATGAACATTACAGTGACAAAGAAAATATCCACAGATGAAAACTAGAAAGAAGGTTTCTTAGAAACTTCTTGGTAATGTGTGAATTCATCTCACAGAGTTACACTTATGTTTTGTGGAGCAGTCCATTAACACTGTCTTTGAGGAATCTGAGAAGGGCTTCTTTGGATCACATTGAGGACTACGCTGATAAGGGAATTTCATCCGTTCAAAACGTGAAAGAAGCTTTCTGAGAAAATTCTTTCTGATCTGTGAGTTCATCTCACAGAGTTACAACCTCTGCCTCAAGAAGAAGGTTGCTAACCCTCTTCTCGTGGAATCTGCAAAGTGATATTTGGGAGCCTATAGGGGCCCATGGTGATAAAGGAAATATCCTCACATAATAACTAAAGAGAAGCTTTCTGAGAAACTGCATTGCCATGTGTGAATGCAACTCACAGAGTTACACGTTTCTCTTCAGTGATCAGTTTGTTAGCACAGTTTTCTGGAGATCTGCAATTAGATACTTCATAGCGCAATGAACATTACAGTGACAAAGGAAATATCCACAGATGAAAACTAGAAAGAAGCTTTCTTAGAAACTTCTTGGTGATGTGTGAATTCATCTCACAGACTTACACTTATGTTTCGTGGAGCAGTCCATTAACACTGTCTTTGGGGAAACTGAGAAGGTCTTCTTTGGATCACATTGAGGCCTACGCTGATAAAGGAAATTTCTTCCGTTCAAAACGTGAAAGAAGCTTTCTGAGAAACTTCTTTCTGATCTGTGAGTTCATCTCACAGAGTTACAACCTCTGCCTTAAGAAGCAGTTTGCTAACACTCTTTTCGTGGAATCTGCAAAGTGATATTTGGGAGCCTATTGGTGCCCAAGGTGATAAAGGAAATATCCTCACATAATAACTAAAGAGAAGCTATCTGAGAAACTGCATTGCCATGTGTGAATGCAACTCACAGAGTTACACGTTTCTCTTCAGTGATCAGTTTGTTAGCACAGTTTTCTGGAAATCTGCAATTAGATACTTCATAGCACAATGAACATTACAGTGACAAAGGAAATATCCACAGATGAAAACTAGAAAGAAGCTTTCTTAGAAACTTCTTGGTGATGTGTGAATTCATCTCACAGAGTTACACTTATGTTTCGTCGAGGAGTCCATTTACACTGTCTTTGAGGAATCTGAGAAGGGCTTCTTTGGATCACATTGAGGCCTACGCTGAAAAAGGAAATTTCATCCATTCAAAACGTGAAAGAAGCTTTCTGAGAGACTTCTTTCTGATCTGTGAGTTCATTTCATAGAGTTACAACCTCTGTCTCAAGAAGAAGCTTGCTAACCCTCTTCTCGTGGAATCTGCAAAGTGATATTTGGAAGCCTAAGGGGCCCACGGTGATAAAGGAAATATCCTCACATAATAACTAAAGAGAAGCTTTATGAGAAACTGCACTGCCGTGTGTGAATGCAACTCACAGAGTTACACGTTTCTCTTCAGTGATCAGTTTGTTAGCCCAGTTTTCTGGAGATCTGCAATTAGATACTTCATAGCGCAATGAACATTACAGTGACAAAGGAAATATCCAAAGATGAAAACTAGAAAGAAGCTTTCTTAGAAACTTCTTGGTGATGTGTGAATTCATCTCACAGAGTTACACTTATGTTTCGTGGAGCAGTCTATTAACACTGTCTTTGGGGAAACTGAGAAGGGCTCCTTTGGATCTCATTGAGGCCTACGCTGATAAAGGAAATTTCATCCGTTCAAAACGTGATAGAAGCTTTCTGAGAAACTTCTTTCTGATCTGTGTGTCGTCTCACAGAGTTACAACCTCTGCCTCAAGAAGCAGTTTGCTAAAACTCTTTTCGTGGAATCTGCAAAGTGATATTTGGGAGCCTATTGGGACCCATGGTGATAAAGGAAATATCCTCACATAATAACTAAAGAGAAGCTTTCTGAGAAACTGCATTGCCATGTGTGAATGCAACTCACAGAGTTACACGTTCCTCTTCAGTGATCAGTTTGTTAGCACAGTTTTCTGGAAATCTGCAATTAGATACTTCATAGCGCAATGAACATTACAATGACAAAGGAAATATCCACAGATGAAAACTAGAAAGAAGCTTTCTTAGAAACTTCTTGGTGATGTGTGAATTCATCTCACAGAGTTACACTTATGTTTCGTGGAGCAGTCCATTAACACTGTCTTTGGGGAAACTAAGAAGGGCTTCTTTGGATCACATTGAGGCCCACGCTGATAAAGGAAATTTCATCCATTCAAAACGTGAAAGAAGCATTCTGAGAAACTTCTTTCTGATCTGTGAGTTCATCTCACAGAGTTACAACCTCTGCCTCAAGAAGCATTTTGCTAACCCTCTTTTCCTGGAATCTGCAAAGTGATATTTGGGAGCCTATAGGGGCCCATGGTGATAAAGGAAATATCCTCACATAATAACTAAAGAGAAGCTTTCTGAGAAACTGCATTGCCAGCACAGTTTTCTGGAAATCTGCAATTAGATTCTTCGTAGCGCAATGAACATTACAGTGACAAAGGAAATATCCTCAGATGAACATAAGAAAGAAGCTTTCTTAGAAACTTCTTGGTGATGTGTGAATTCATCTCACAGAATTACACTTATGTTTCGTGGAGCAGTGCATTAACACTGTCTTTAGAGAAACTGAGAAGGGCTTCTTTGGATCACATTGAGGCCTACGCTGATAAAGGAAATTTCATCCGTTCAAAACGTGAAAGAAGCTTTCTGAGAAACTTCTTTCTGATCTGTGAGTTCATCTCAAAGAGTTACAACCTCTGCCTCAAGAAGAAGTTTGCTAACACTCTTCTCGTGGAATCTGCAAAGTGATATTTGGGAGCCTATTTTGGCTCATGGGGATAAAGGAAATATCCTCACATAATAACTAAAGAGAAGCTTTCTGAGAAACTGCATTGCCATGTGTGAATGCAACTCACAGAGTTACACGTTTCTCTTCAGTGATCAGTTTGTTAACACAGTTTTCTGGAGATCTGCAATTAGATACTTCATAGCGCAATGAACATTACAGTGACAAAGGAAATCTCCACAGATGAAAACTAGAAAGAAGCTTTCTTAGAAACTTCTTGGTGATGTGTGAATTCATCTCACAGAGTTACACTTATGTTTCGTGGAGCAGTCCATTAACACTGTCTTTGAGGAATCTGAGAAGGGCTTCTTTGGATCACATTGTGGCCTACGCTGATAAAGGAAATTTCTTCCGTTCAAAACGTGAAAGAAGCTTTCTGAGAAACTTCTTTCTGATCTATGAGCTCATCTCACAGAGTTACAACTTCTGACTCAAGAAGAAGTTTGCTAACACTCTTTTCGTGGAATCTGCAAAGTGATATTTGGAAGCCTAAGGGGCCCACGGTGATAAAGGAAATATCCTCATATAATAACTAAAGAGAAGCTTTATGAGAAACTGCATTGCCGTGTGTGAATGCAACTCACAGAGTTACACGTTTCTCTTCAGTGATCAGTTTGTTAGCCCAGTTTTCTGGAGATCTGCAATTAGATACTTCATAGCGCAATGAACATTACAGTGACAAAGGAAATATCCAAAGATGAAAGCTAGAAAGAAGCTTTCTTAGAAACTTCTTGGTGATGTGTGAATTCATCTCACAGAGTTACACTTATGTTTCCTGGAGCAGTCTATTAACACTGTCTTTGGGGAAACTGAGAAGTGCTCCTTTGGATCTCATTGAGGCCTACGCTGATAAAGGAAATTTCATCCGTTCAAAACGTGATAGAAGCTTTCTGAGAAACTTCTTTCTGATCTGTGTGTGATCTCACAGAGTTACAACCTCTGCCTCAAGAAGCAGTTTGCTAACACTCTTTTCGTGGAATCTGCAAAGTGATATTTGGGAGCCTACAGGGGCCCATGGTGATAAAGGAAATATCCTCACATAATAACTAAAGAGAAGCTGTCTGAGAAACTGCATTGCCATGTGTGAATGAAACTCACAGAGTTACACGTTTCTCTTCAGTGTTCAGTTTGTGAGCACAGTTTTCTGGAGATCTGCAATTAGATACTTCATAGCGCAATGAACATTACAGTGACAAAGAAAATATCCACAGATGAAAACTAGAAAGAAGGTTTCTTAGAAACTTCTTGGTAATGTGTGAATTCATCTCACAGAGTTACACTTATGTTTTGTGGAGCAGTCCATTAACACTGTCTTTGAGGAATCTGAGAAGGGCTTCTTTGGATCACATTGAGGACTACGCTGATAAGGGAATTTCATCCGTTCAAAACGTGAAAGAAGCTTTCTGAGAAAATTCTTTCTGATCTGTGAGTTCATCTCACAGAGTTACAACCTCTGCCTCAAGAAGAAGGTTGCTAACCCTCTTCTCGTGGAATCTGCAAAGTGATATTTGGGAGCCTATAGGGGCCCATGGTGATAAAGGAAATATCCTCACATAATAACTAAAGAGAAGCTTTCTGAGAAACTGCATTGCCATGTGTGAATGCAACTCACAGAGTTACACGTTTCTCTTCAGTGATCATTTTGTGAGCACAGTTTTCTGGAGATCTGCAATTAGATACTTCATAGCGCAATGAACATTACAGTGACAAAGAAAATATCCACAGATGAAAACTAGAAAGATGGTTTCTTAGAAACTTCTTGGTGATGTGTGAATTCATCTCACAGAGTTACACTTATGTTTTGTGGAGCAGTCCATTAACACTGTCTTTGAGGAATCTGAGAAGGGCTTCTTTGGATCACATTGAGGCCTACGCTGATAAGGGAATTTCATCCGTTGAAAACGTGAAAGAAGCTTTCTGGGAAAATTCTTTCTGAACTGTGAGTTCATCTCACAGAGTTACAACCTCTGCCTCAAGAAGAAGGTTGCTAACCCTCTTCTCGTGGAATCTGCAAAGTGATATTTGGGAGCCTATAGGGGCCCATGGTGATAAAGGAAATATCCTCACATAATAACTAAAGAGAAGCTTTCTGAGAAACTGCATTGCCATGTGTGAATGCAACTCACAGAGTTACACGTTTCTCTTCAGTGATCAGTTTGTTAGCACAGTTTTCTGGAGATCTGCAAGGAGATACTTCATAGCGCAA
The DNA here is from genome assembly GCF_007565055.1 of Rhinopithecus roxellana. Classification (NCBI taxonomy): domain Eukaryota; kingdom Metazoa; phylum Chordata; class Mammalia; order Primates; family Cercopithecidae; genus Rhinopithecus; species Rhinopithecus roxellana. The sequence continues at coordinate 17,522,070 of NC_044558.1, forward strand.
TGAACATTACAGTGACAAAGGAAATATCCACAGATGAAAACTAGAAAGAAGCTTTGTTAGAAACTTCTTGGTGATGTGTGAATTCATCTCACAGAGTTACACTTATGTTTCGTGGAGCAGTCCATTAACACTGTCTTTGGGGAAACTGAGAAGGGCTTCTTTGGATCACATTGAGGCCTACGCTGAAAAAGGAAATTTCATCCATTCAAAACGTGAAAGAAGCTTTCTGAGAGACTTCTTTCTGATCTGTGAGTTCATCTCATAGAGTTACAACCTCTGTCTCAAGAAGAAGCTTGCTAACCCTCTTCTCGTGGAATCTGCAAAGTGATATTTGGAAGCCTAAGGGGCCCACGGTGATAAAGGAAATATCCTCACATAATAACTAAAGAGAAGCTTTATGAGAAACTGCATTGCCGTGTGTGAATGCAACTCACAGAGTTACACGTTTCTCTTCAGTGATCAGTTTGTTAGCCCAGTTTTCTGGAGATCTGCAATTAGATACTTCATAACGCAATGAACATTACAGTGACAAAGGAAATATCCAAAGATGAAAACTAGAAAGAAGCTTTCTTAGAAACTTCTTGGTGATGTGTGAATTCATTTCACAGAGTTACACTTATGTTTCGTGGAGCAGTCTATTAACACTGTCTTTGGGGAAACTGAGAAGGGCTCCTTTGGATCTCATTGATGCCTACGCTGATAAAGGAAATTTCATCCGTTCAAAACGTGATAGAAGCTTTCTGAGAAACTTCTTTCTGATCTGTGTGTCATCTCACAGAGTTACAACCTCTGCCTCAAGAAGCAGTTTGCTAAAACTCTTTTCGTGGAATCTGCAAAGTGATGTTTGGGAGCCTATTGGGACCCATGGTGATAACGGAAATATCCTCACATAATAACGAAAGAGAAGCTTTCTGAGAAACTGCATTGCCATGTGTGAATGCAACTCACAGAGTTACACGTTTCTCTTCAGTGTTCAGTTTGTTAGCACAGTTTTCTGGAAATCTGCAATTAGATACTTCATAGCGCAATGAACATTACAATGACAAAGGAAATATCCACAGATGAAAACTAGAAAGAAGCTTTCTTAGATACTTCTTGGTGATGTGTGAATTCATCTCACAGAGTTACACTTATGTTTCGTGGAGCAGTCCATTAACACTCTCTTTGGGGAAACTAAGAAGGGCTTCTTTGGATCACATTGAGGCCCACGCTGATAAAGGAAATTTCATCCATTCAAAACGTGAAAGAAGTATTCTGAGAAACTTCTTTCTGATCTGTGAGTTCATCTCACAGAGTTACAACCTCTGCCTCAAGAAGCATTTTGCTAACACTCTTTTCGTGGAATCTGCAAAGTGATATTTGGGAGACTATAGGGGCCCATGGTGATAAAGGAAATATCCTCACATAATAACTAAAGAGAAGCTTTCTGAGAAACTGCATTGCCAGCACAGTTTTCTGGAAATCTGCAATTAGATTCTTCGTAGCGCAATGAACATTACAGTGACAAAGGAAATATCCTCAGATGAACATAAGAAAGAAGCTTTCTTAGAAACTTCTTGGTGATGTGTGAATTCATCTCACAGAATTACACTTATGTTTCGTGGAGCAGTGCATTAACACTGTCTTTAGAGAAACTGAGAAGGGCTTCTTTGGATCACATTGAGGCCTACGCTGATAAAGGAAATTTCATCCGTTCAAAACGTGAAAGAAGCTTTCTGAGAAACTTCTTTCTGATCTGTGAGTTCATCTCAAAGTGTTACAACCTCTGCCTCAAGAAGAAGTTTGCTAACACTCTTCTCGTGGAATCTGCAAAGTGATATTTGGGAGCCTATTTTGGCTCATGGGGATAAAGGAAATATCCTCACATAATAACTAAAGAGAAGCTTTCTGAGAAACTGCATTGCCATGTGTGAATGCAACTCACAGAGTTACACGTTTCTCTTCAGTGATCAGTTTGTTAGCACAGTTTTCTGGAAATCTGCAATTAGATACTTCATAGCGCAATGAACATTACAGTGACAAAGGAAATATCCACCGATGAAAACTAGAAAGAAGTTTTCTTAGAAACTTCTTTGTGATGTGTGAATTCATCTCACAGAGTTACACTTATGTTTCGTGGAGCCGTCCATTAACACTGTCTTTGGGGAAACTGAGAAGGGCTTTTTGAATCACATTGAGGCCTATGCTGATAAAGGAAATTTCATCCGTTCAAAACGTGAAAGAAGCTTTCTGAGAAACTTCTTTCTGATCTGTGAGTTCATCTCACAGAGTTACAACCTCTGCCTCAAGAAGCAGTTTGCTAACACTCTTCTCGTGGAATCTGCAAAGTGATATTTGGGAGCCTATAGGGGCCCACGGTGATAAAGGAAATATCCTCACATAATAACTAAAGAGAAGCTTTCTGAGAAACTGCATTGCCATGTGTGAATGCAACTCACCGAGTTACACGTTTCTCTTCAGTGATCAGTATGTTAGCACAGTTTTCTGGAGATCTGCAATTAGATACTTCATAGCGCAAGGAACATTACAGTGACAAAGGAAATATCCACAGATGAAAACTAGAAAGAAGCTTTCTTAGAAACTTCTTGGTGTTGTGTGAATTCATCTCACAGAGTTACACTTATGTTTCGTCGAGGAGTCCATTTACACTGTCTTTGAGGAATCTGAGAAGGGCTTCTTTGGATCACATTGAGGCCTACGCTGATAAAGGAAATTTCATCCATTCAAAACGTGAAAGAAGCTTTCTGAGAACCTTCTTTCTGATCTGTCAGTTCATCTCACAGGGTTACAACCTCTGCCTCAAGAAGAAGTTTGCTAACACTCTTCTCGTGGAATCTGCAAAGTGATATTTGGGAGCCTACAGGGGCCCATGGTGATAAAGGAAATATCCTCACATAATAACTAAAGAGAAGCTTTCTGAGAAACTGCATTGCCATGTGTGAATGCAACTCACAGAGTTACACGTTTCTCTTCAGTGATCAGTTTGTGAGCACAGTTTTCTGGAGATCTGCAATTAGATACTTCATAGCGCAATGAACATTACAGTGACAAAGAAAATATCCACAGATGAAAACTAGAAAGAAGGTTTCTTAGAAACTTCTTGGTGATGTGTGAATTCATCTCACAGAGTTACACTTATGTTTTGTGGAGCAGTCCATTAACACTGTCTTTGAGGAATCTGAGAATGGCTTCTTTGGATCACATTGAGGCCTACGCTGATAAGGGAATTTCATCCGTTGAAAACGTGAAAGAAGCTTTCTGAGAAAATTCTTTCTGAACTGTGAGTTCATCTCACAGAGTTACAACCTCTGCCTCAAGAAGAAGGTTGCTAACCCTCTTCTCGTGGAATCTGCAAAGTGATATTTGGGAGCCTATAGGGGCCCATGGTGATAAAGGAAATATCCTCACATAATAACTAAAGAGAAGCTTTCTGAGAAACCGCATTGCCATGTGTGAATGCAACTCACAGAGTTACACGTTTCTCTTCAGTGATCAGTTTGTTAGCACAGTTTTCTGGAGATCTGCAATTACATACTTCATAGCGCAATGAACATTACAGTGATAAAGGAAATATCCACAGATGAAAACTAGAAAGAAGCTTTCTTAGAAACTTCTTGGTGATGTGTGAATTCATCTCACAGAGTTACACTTATGTTTCGTGGAGCAGTCAATTAACACTGTCTTTGAGGAGTCTGAGAAGGGCTTCTTTGGATCACATTGAGGCCTACGCTGATAAAGGAAATTTCATCCGTTCAAAACGTGAAAGAAGCTTTCTGAGAAACTTCTTTCTGATATGTGAGTTCATCTCACAGAGTTACAACCTCTGCCTCAAGAAGAAGTTTGCTAACACTCTTCTCGTGGAATCTGCAAAGTGATATTTGGGAGCCTTTAGGGGCCCATGGTGATAAAGGAAATATCCTCACATAATAACTAAAGAGAAGCTATCTGAGAAACTGCATTGCCTTGTGTGAATGCAACTCACAGAGTTACACGTTTCTCTTCAGTGATCAGTTTGTTAGCCCAGTTTTCTGGAGATCTGCAATTAGATACTTCCTAGCGCAATGAACATTACAGTGACAAAGGAAATATCCACAGATGAAAACTAGAAAGAAGCTTTCTTAGAAACTTCTTGGTGATGTGTGAATTCAGCTCACAGAGTTACACTTATGTTTCTTGGAGCATTCCATTAACTCTGTCTTTGGGGAAACTGAGAAGGGCTTCTTTGGATCACATTGAGACCTACGCTGATAAAGGAAATTTCATCTGTTCAAAACATGAAAGAAGCTTTCTGAGAAACTTCTTTCTGATCTGTGAGTTCATCTCACAGAGTTACAACCTCTGCCTCAAGAAGAAGTTTGCTAAAACTCTTCTCGTGGAATCTGCAAAGTGATATTTGGGAGACTTTAGGGGCCCATGGTGATAAAGGAAATATCCTCACATAATAATTAAAGAGAAGCTTTGTGAGAAACTGCATTGCCATGTGTGAATGCAACTCACAGAGTTACACGTTTCTCTTCAGTGATCAGTTTGTTAGCCCAGTTTTCTGGAGATCTGCAATTAGATACTTCCTAGCGCAATGAACATTACAGTGACAAAGGAAATATCCACAGATGAAAACTAGAAAGAAGCTTTCTTAGAAACTTCTTGGTGATGTGTGAATTCATCTCACAGAGTTACACTTATGTTAAGTGGAGCAGTCCATTAACACTGTCTTGGGGAAACTGAGAAGGGCTTCTTTGGATCACATTGAGGCCTACGCTGATAAAGGAAATTTCATCTGTTCAAAACGTGAAAGAAGCTTTCTGAGAAACTTCTTTCTGATCTGTGAGTACATCACACAGAGTTACAAACTCTGCCTCCAGAAGCAGTTTGCTAACACTCTTTTCGTGGAATCTGCAAAGTGATATTTGGGAGCCTATTGGGGCCCATGGTGATAAAGGAAATATCCTCACATAATAACTAAAGAGAAGCTTTCTGAGAAACTGCATTGCCATCACAGTGTTTTGGAAATCTGCAATTAGATACTTCATAGCGCAATGAACTTTACAGTGACAAAGGACATATCCACAGATGAAAATTAGAAAGAAGCTTTCTTAGAAACTTCTTGGTGATGTGTGAATTCATTTCACAGAGTTACACTTATGTTTCGTGGAGCAGTCCATTAACACTGTCTTTGAGGAATCTGAGAAGGGCTTCTTTGGATCACATTGAGGCCTACACTGATAAAGAAAATTTCATCCGTTCAAAACGTGAAAGAAGCTTTCTGAGAATCTTCTTTCTGATCTGTGAGTTCATCTCACAGGGTTACAACCTCTGCCTCAAGAAGAAGTTTGCTAACACTCCTCTCGTGGAATCTACAAAGTGATATTTGGGAGCCTATAGGGGCCCATGGTGATAAAGGAAATATCCTCACATAATAACTAAAGAGAAGATTTCCGAGAAACTGCATTACCATGTGTGAATGCAACTCACAGAGTTACACGTTTCTCTTCAGTGATCAGTTTGTTAGCACAGTTTTCTGGAAATCTGCAATTAGATACTTCATAGCGCAATGAACGTTACAGTGACAAAGGAAATATCCACAGATGAAAACTAGAAGGAAGCTTTCTTAGAAACTTCTTGGTGATGTGTGAATTAATCTCACAGAGTTACACTTATGTTTCGTGGAGCAGTCTATTAACACTGTCTTTGGGGAAACTGAGAAGGGCTCCTTTGGATCTCATTGAGGCCTACGCTGATAAAGGAAATTTCATCCGTTCAAAACGTGAAAGAAGCTTTCTGAGAAACTTCTTTCTGATCTGTGAGTTCATCTCACAGAGTTACAACCTTTGCCTCAAGAAGAAGTTTGCTAACACTCCTCTCGTGGAATCTGCAAAGTGATATTTGGGAGCCTATAGGGGCCCATGGTGATAAAGGAAATATCCTCACATAATAACTAAAGAGAAGCTTTCTGAGAAACTGCATTGCCATGTGTGAATGCAACTCACAGAGTTACACGTTTCTCTTCAGTGATCAGTTTGTTAACACAGTTTTCTGGAGATCTGCAATTAGATACTTCATAGCGCAATGAACATTATAGTGACAAAGGAAATATCCACAGATGAAAACTAGAAAGAAGCTTTCTTGGAAACTTCTTGGTGATGTGTGAATTCATCTCACAGAGTTACACTTATGTTTCGTGGAGCAGTCCATTAACACTGTCTTTGAGGAATCTGAGAAGGGCTTCTTTGGATCACATTGTGGCGTACGCTGATAAAGGAAATTTCTTCCGTTCAAAACGTGAAAGAAGCTTTCTGAGAAACTTCTTTCTGATCTGTGAGTTCATCTCACAGTGTTACAACTTCTGCCTCAAGAAGAAGTTTGCTAACACTCTTTTCGTGGAATCTGCAAAGTGATATTTGGGAGCCTATTGGGACCCATGGTGATAAAGGAAATATCCTCACATAATAACTAAAGAGAAGCTTTCTGAGAAACTGCATTGCCATGTGTGAATGCAACTCACAGAGTTACACGTTTCTCTTCAGTGTCAGTTTGTTAGCACAGTTTTCTGGAGATCTGCAAGGAGATACTTCATAGCGCAATGAACATTACAGTGACAAAGGAAATATCCACAGATGAAAACTAGAAAGAAGCTTTCTTAGAAACTTCTTGGTGATGTGTGAATTCATCTCACAGAGTTACACTTATGTTTCGTGGAGCAGTCCATTAACACTGTCTTTGGGGAAACTGAGAAGGGCTTCTTTGGATCACATTGAGGCCTACGCTGAAAAAGGAAATTTCATCCATTCAAAACGTGAAAGAAGCTTTCTGAGAGACTTCTTTCTGATCTGTGAGTTCATCTCACAGAGTTACAACCTCTGTGTCAAGAAGCAGTTTGCTAACACTCTTTTCGTGGAATCTGCAAAGTGATATTTGGGAGCCAATTGGGGCCCATGGTGATAAAGGAAATATCCTCACATAATAATTAAAGAGAAGCTTTGTGAGAAACTGCATTGCCATGTGTGAATGCAACTCACAGAGTTACACGTTTCTCTTCAGTGATCAGTTTGTTAGCACAGTTTTCTGGAGATCTGCAATTAGATACTTCATAGCGCAATGAAAATTACAGTGACAAAGGAAATATCCACAGATGAAAACTAGAAAGAAGCTTTCTTAGAAACTTCTTGGTGATGTGTGAATTCATCTCACAGAGTTACACTTATGTTAAGTGGAGCAGTCCATTAACACTGTCTTTGGGGAAACTGAGAAGGGCTTCTTTGGATCACATTGAGGCCTACGCTGATAAAGGAAATTTCATCTGTTCAAAACGTGAAAGAAGCTTTCTGAGAAACTTCTTTCTGATCTGTGAGTACATCTCACAGAGTTACAAACTCTGCCTCCAGAAGCAGTTTGCTAACACTCTTTTCGTGGAATCTGCAAAGTGATATTTGGGAGCCTATTGGGGCCCATGGTGATAAAGGAAATATCCTCACATAATAACTAAAGAGAAGCTTTCTGAGAAACTGCATTGCCATCACAGTGTTCTGGAAATCTGCAATTAGATACTTCATAGCGCAATGAACATTCGAGTGACAAAGGAAATATCCACAGATGAAAACTAGAAAGAAGCTTTCTTAGAAACTTCTTGGTGATGTGTGAATTCATCACACAGAGTTACACTTATGTTTCGTGGAGCAGTCCATTAACACTGTCTTTGAGGAATCTGAGAAGGGCTTCTTTGGATCACATTGAGGCCTACACTGATAAAGGAAATTTCATCCGTTCAAAACGTGAAAGAAGCTTTCTGAGAAACTTCTTTCTGACCTGTGAGTTCATCTCACAGGGTTACAAACTCTGCCTCAAGAAGAAGTTTGCTAACACTCTTCTCGTGGAATCTGCAAAGTGATATTTGGGAGCCTATAGGGGCCCATGGTGATAAAGGAAATATCCTCACATAATAACTAAAGAGAAGCTTTCTGAGAAACTGCATTGCCCTGTGTGAATGCAACTCACAGAGTTACACGTTTCTCTTCAGTGATCAGTTTGTTAGCACAGTTTTCTGGAGATCTGCAATTAGATACTTCATAGCGCAATGAACATTACAGTGACAAAGGAAATATCCACAGATGAAAACTAGAAGGAAGCATACTTAGAAAATTCTTGGTGATGTGTGAATTCATCTCACACAGTTACACTTATGTTTCGTGGAGCAGTCCATTAACACTGTCTTTGGGGAAACTGAGAAGGGCTTCTTTGGATCACATTGAGGCCTACGCTGATAAAGGAAATTTCATCCATTCAAAACGTGGAAGAAGCTTTCTGAGAAACTTCTTTCTGATCTGTGAGTTCATCTCACAGAGTTACGACCTCTGCCTCAAGAAGCAGTTTGCTAACACTCTTTTCGTGGAATCTGCAAAGTGATATTTGGGAGCCTATTGGGGCCCATGGTGATAAAGGAAATATCCTCACATAATATCTAAAGAGAAGGTTTCTGAGAAACTGCATTGCCAGCACAGTGTTCTGGAAATTTGCAATTAGATACTTCATAGCGCAATGAACATTCCAGTGACAAAGGAAATATCCACAGATGAAAACTAGAAAGAATGTTTCTTAGAAACTTCTTGGTGATGTGTGAATTCATCTCACAGAGTTACACTTATGTTTTGTGGAGCACCCCATTAACACTGTCTTTGAAGAATCTAGGAAGGGCTTCTTAGGATCACATTGAGGCCTACGCTGATAAAGGAAATTTCATCCGTTCAAAACGTGAAAGAAGCTTTTTGAGAAACTTCTTTCTGATCTGTGAGTTCATCTCATAGAGTTACAACCTCTGTCTCAAGAAGAAGCTTGCTAACCCTCTTCTCGTGGAATCTGCAAAGTGATATTTGGAAGCCTAAGGGGCCCACGGTGATAAAGGAAATATCCTCACATAATAACTAAAGAGAAGCTTTCTGAGAAACTGCTTTGCCGTGTGTGAATACAACTCACAGAGTTACACGTTTCTCTTCAGTGATCAGTTTGTTAGCCCAGTTTTCTGCAGATCTGCAATTAGATACTTCATAGCGCAATGAACATTACAGTGACAAAGGAAATATCCAAAGATGAAAACTAGAAAGAAGCTTTCTTAGAAACTTCTTGGTGATGTGTGAATTCATCTCACAGAGTTACACTTATGTTTCGTGGAGCAGTCTATTAACACTGTCTTTGGGGAAACTGAGAAGGGCTCCTTTGGATCTCATTGAGGCCTACGCTGATAAAGGAAATTTCATCCGTTCAAAACGTGATAGAAGCTTTCTGAGAAACTTCTTTCTCATCTGTGTGTCATCTCACAGAGTTACAACCTCTGCCTCAAGAAGCAGTTTGCTAACACTCTTTTCGTGGAATCTGCAAAGTGATATTTGGGAGTCTATTGGGACCCATGGTGATAAAGGAAATATCCTCACATAATAACTAAAGAGAAGCTTTCTGAGAAACTGCATTGCCATGTGTGAATGCAACTCACAGAGTTACACGTTTCTCTTCAGTGATCAGTTTGTTAGCACAGTTTTCTGGAAATCTGCAATTAGATACTTCATAGCGCAATGAACATTACAATGACAAAGGAAATATCCACAGATGAAAACTAGAAAGAAGCTTTCTTAGAAACTTCTTGGTGATGTGTGAATTCATCTCACAGAGTTACACTTATGTTTCGTGGAGCAGTCCATTAACACTGTCTTTGGGGAAACTAAGAAGGGCTTCTTTGGATCACATTGAGGCCCACGCTGATAAAGGAAATTTCATCCATTCAAAAGGTGAAAGAAGCATTCTGAGAAACTTCTTTCTGATCTGTGAGTTCATCTCACAGAGTTACAACCTCAGCCTCAAGAAGCATTTTGCTAACACTCTTTTCGTGTAATCTGCAAAGTGATATTTGGGAGCCTATAGGGGCCCATGGTGATAAAGGAAATATCCTCACATAATAACTAAAGAGAAGCTTTCTGAGAAACTGCATTGCCAGCACAGTTTTCTGGAAATCTGCAATTAGATTCTTCGTAGCGCAATGAACATTACAGTGACAAAGGAAATATCCTCAGATGAAAATAAGAAAGAAGCTTTCTTAGAAACTTCTTGGTGATGTGTGAATTCATCTCACAGAGTTACACTTATGTTTCGTGGAGCAGTGCATTAACACTGTCTTTGGAGAAACTGAGAAGGGCTTCTTTGGATCACATTGAGGCCTACGCTGATAAAGGAAATTTCATCCGTTCAAAACGTGAAAGAAGCTTTCTGAGAAACTTCTTTCTGATCTTTGAGTTCATCTCACACAGTTACAACCTCTGTCTCAAGAAGCAGTTTGCAACCACTCTTTTCGTGGAATCTGCAAAGTGATATTTGGGAGCCTATAGGGGCCCATGGTGATAAAGGAAATATCCTCACATAATAACTAAAGAGAAGCTTCCTGAGAAACTGCATTGCCAGGTGTGAATGCAACTCATAGAGTTACACGTTTCTCTTCAGTGATCAGTTTGTTAGCACAGTTTTCTGGAGATCTGCATTTAGATACTTCATAGCGCAATGAACATTACAGTGACAAAGGAAATATCCACAGATGAAAACTAGAAAGAAGCTTTCTTAGAAACTTCTTGGTGATATGTGAATTCATCTCACAGAGTTACACTTATGTTTTGTGGAGCAGTCCATTAACACTGTCTTTGAGGAATCTGAGAAGGGCTTCTTTGGATCACATTGAGGCCTACGCTGATAAAGGAAATTTCATCCGTTCAAAACGTGAAAGAAGCTTTCTGAGAAACTTCTTTCTGATCTGTGAGTTCATCTCACAGAATTACAACCTCTGCCTCAAGAAGAAGTTTGCTAACACTCTTCTCGTGGAATCTGCAAAGTGATATTTGGGAGCCTATAGGGGCTCATGGTGATAAAGGAAATATCCTCACATAATAACTAAAGAGAAGCTTTCTGAGAAACTGCATTGCCATGTGTGAATGCAACTCACAGAGTTACACGTTTCTCTTCAGTGATCAGTTTGGTAGCACAGTTTTCTTGAAATCTGCAATTAGATACTTCATAGCGCAATGAACATTACATTGACAAAGGTAATATCCACAGATGAAAACTAGAAAGAAGCTTTCTTAGAAACTTCTTGGTGATGTGTGAATTCATCTCACAGAGTTTCACTTATGTTTCGTGGAGCATTCCATTAACACTGTCTTTGGGAAACTGAGAAGGGCTTCTTTGGATCACATTGAGGCCTACGCTGATAAAGGAAATTTCGTCCGTTCAAAACGTGAAAGAAGCTCTCTGAGAAACTTCTTTCTGATCTGTGAGTTCATCTCACAGAGTTACAACCTCTGCCTCAAGAAGCAGTTTGCTAACACTCTTCTCGTGGAATCTGCAAAGTGATATTTGGGAGCCTTTAGGGGCCCATGGTGATAAAGGAAATATCCTCACATAATAACTAAAGAGTGAAGGGGTTGCCTGCCCCTCCACACTTGTGGGTGTTTCTCGATAGGTGGAAACGAAAGACTTGAGAAAAGGAATAAAACACAGAGACAAAGTGTAGAGAAAGGAAAGCGGGGCCCAGTGGACCGGCACTCAGCTTACAGAGGACCCACGCCGTCACCGGCCTCTGAGTTCCCTTAGTATTTATTGATAATTATCTTTACCATCAAAACGATAAGGGAGTGGCTGGACAATAGGATCATTGTAGGGAGGAAACCAGCAGTAAGACATATGAACAAAAAATCCTTGTAACATGAATAAGTTTAAAGGAAAATGCTGTGCCTTGAGATGTATATGCGACATCTCCATAAACCTTTTAGCAGTATTGCTCCAGCAAGTCCCACCTTATTCCTAAAGGCGGTTTCTCCTCACTCAGTAAACAAGGCACACAATGGGTATTACCCGGAGATGTTCCATAGCCCAGGGAGGGGCAGGAGACAAATGTTTTTCTCTTTCTTGAGATTAAAGAGAATGGTGATGACCTTATCCATAAGCAGCCTTTAGGCACTTGTTTAACAAAGCACATTCTGCACCACCCAAAATCCTTTTAACCTTAAGTCACCACAGCACATGTCTCTTGCAAGGACAAGGTTGGAGGTAAGGTCACAGTTTAACAGCATCTCAAACACAGAACTAAATGGAGTCTTTTATGTCTACTTCCTTCTATATAGACACAGTAACAGGCTGATCTCTCTTTCTTTTCCCCACATTTCCCCCTTTTCTTTTCAACAAAACCACCATTGTCATCATGACACCGAGATTACATACTTCACAAGGTAATAGAATATCACAAAGCAAGTGGAGACTGGACGAGATCACAGGATGGTGTTAAAATTAAGGTTAAAATTGCCAACGAAATTTTGGGTAAGCATAGTCATTGATAACATTTTATCAGGATATAGGGTTTGAGAGCAGACAACCTGACTGACCAAAATTTATTAGGTGGGAATTTCTTCATCCTAATAAGCCTGGGAGCACTACAGGAGGCCGGGGCTTATTTCATCCCTTCGGCTTCAACCGTAAAAGGCGGCACGCCTCCAAGGGGGTCGTTTATAGGCCTACCCTCAGAGCGCATTCTCTTTCTCAGGGATATTCCTTGCTGAGAAAAAGAATTCAGCGATATCTCTCCTATTTCTGTGCAAAAGGAGAAAAGATATGGCTCTGTTCCGTCCGGCTCACCGGCGGCCAGTTCAAGGTTGCCTCCCTTGTTTCCTGAACATCACTGTTATCCTGTTCTTTTTTCAAGATGCCCAGTTTTCGTATTGTTTAAACACACGTGCTCTACAAACAATTTGTGCAGTTAAGGCAATCATCAGAGTGTCCTGAGGTGACATATATCCTCCTCAGCTTACAAAGAAAATGGTGGGATTAAGAGATAAAGTAAAGATATAGGAAATTACAAAAGTATAAATTTTGGAGAACTAATAAAATGTCCATGAAATCTTTATATTTTTTGTTTTTCTGCTGTGGCTTCAGCCAGTCCCTCCGTTCAAGGTCCCTGACTTCCCGCAACATTCTCCCTCCCTTTTCCTCTATATAAATGTGCCATGGCGATGAAGGCTTGTTCGTTTTCTTGATTTTGGCGCAGGATCCTTCGACTGGTCCGGCACACTAAAAACAAACCGATTAAACAGAGACACATAATTCCAAAATTTACTGCAGTAGAGTTTCCAATAGACTTAATCCAAGTCGTGGGGTTTAATCCATAAAGATTTTTTGCCACTTGATCTAACGCCTCAGCTCCAGGCACAATATTTAAGTGACTCTGAGAGGCTTCAAAAATTTGTTCTTTTAATTTAGAAATGTCTAAAGTGAGATTATCTTCTCTTCCCTGTAGATGGCGTCTTACCATGTCCCAGTGATGTTTAGACTCATTATAAACTTGGGGTGTAATACAAAAATCTGACGTATTCCAGTCACACTGTAACTGGAAACGATGTTCCAAGCTCATGAGCCTATCTCCCATCCAAATGACAGTTTGTCTAAGGTCATTAATTTGATTAGCCAATTTTTGATCGATACCAGATTGTGAATTCCACAACCTTGTGGAATTCTTCTGCCAATTGTCAACAAAGCTTACTGTCTGAACAGAAGAGTGCAATGCGACTCCTGCCACAGCAGCTGTAGATGTGACTGCAATTAATCCCATAATCACTGCAATTAAAGTAAAAATGAATCTTTTGGATCTATTTAAAATGCCTTTTAATACTTCAGTTAAAATATGGATGGATGGCGAGGCCTCCCATGGTCGATCCATGGACACAGGGATCCACACGCCTTCTCTTGCTCTCACTAGCAGAATACGGTGCTGCCAATCAAAAGTCGAATCAATGCAAGTAAACAATTTGCAATTTTCACAAGTTATAGTTTGGGAGTCTGGTTTAATAACTATATTTCCTATGACTAACATATAAGGGGGTTTTACACAACTTTGTAAAGGAACTGTTAGACTGGAATTTAGGTTGATAGAGTAAAATGGCCTATAATCTCTTGTTTCTATAGTTTGGTTCCCAGACCAAATTCTAAGGTGGTATGAAGCTACAGTAAGCCTCCATAATTCTGAATGTTCAGGACCAAAAACCGGACTTATTATTTTTGGTCTTGGAGTAGAGATTCCCTTTTCTCCCCATTTCCAAGGATAGAAAGACTGTAATTTTTTGTGCTTATGTTTGTCTAAATTTTCTGTTAAGTCACTATCAACAGTTGGACTCACTAATGTACTGGGACAGAATTGAGTTTGTCCTGTGCAATCGTGGTAGAATTGACCTCGAGGTGCCCAATCTATAACAGTTCCAAATGTATTGTTTTGTAAAATCACAGCACTATCGGCCACACATTCTTCCCAAACTAAATCTTTTGATTCTTTGGAAATCTCCTTGGGGCAGGGTTTCCCTTTTGGTCTAAATTTTAATGATCTTTGATAAGAGAAGTCTTGTAAATAGTTTACCTGTGGTTTGAGTGACATTCCGCTTACCATGTGATAAGTAAATTTACAGGTGGGATTGAGAGTAGGTACTTCTACCAACCAATTTTGGATAGCAGGCATTAAACATCCTGGTGCTCTCCCTAGGCAAATAGGAGGATAACGATACCCAATGGAAATATTTATCATCATTCCTTCTTCCTCCGGTTTTGCAGGGCAACGATCATCTGTGGGACCAGGTACCCACACACTATTATTAACATATACTTCAATAGGATTATCCATCCATGTGACTGCCCGAATTGAGGGCGGGAAAGGCACATAAGCCCAGTAGGTATAATTAGCTGCAGCTGCTCCTGCAGGCATGGGGAGACTTACCACCGTTGATACAACCATTAAAGCTGCAAGCAGCATTTTTTCTGAGGTGTGTGTCACCTTTGTGCTAGCTAGGCTTTTTCTAGCTAACAGTGTCAGCTTCTTTAACTGTGCCCAGGTCAGCAGCTCTGCCTTCTTGGTGTGTGGTGACTTCATCTGTTTTTCTAATATCACCACTTGATTCATCCTGCGAGTCAATGGTGCTCGATTGCGATGTTTCCGTCTCCGTGGAGGCGCTTTTCTTTGCATCTCCGCTGGGTTCATTGTAGAACTTCAAATGTCTAGTGGGTATCCAAACAGGAAGCTGATTTTCTCCTGGTGAAACACAAGCAAAACCTCTTCCCCAGGTTATCACCTTCCCTATTTCCCATGTCCTATTTTTGTTGTCTTTCCACCAAATCAGTTTTCCTTCATGTGGACTGTTCTTTTTACCAGTAAGATGTTGTTCTGCAGAAGTAGTAGTCTGATTTCTATAAATGTTTAAAAAATTTAACGTATAGAGTGCTAGATTAAGCTGCATCTGAGGAGAGGTACACTCCTTACTGTCTCCCCCTTTTTTTGTTTAACTAACTGAGTTTTGAGTGTTCTATTAGTTCTTTCAACTATGGCCTGTCCTTGGGAATTATAAGGAATTCCTGTTGTATGTGTGATATTCCACTGATTTAAGAATTTTTGGAAAGCTTTACTACAATAACCTGGTCCATTGTCAGTTTTAATTTTTTCTGGAACTCCCATCACAGCAAAACAAGATAATAAATGTTTTTTAACATGGGAAGTACTTTCTCCTGTCTGGCATGTTGCCCATATGAAATGTGAGTAAGTATCAACTGTTACATGAACATATGATAATTTTCCAAATGAAGGTACATGGGTAACATCCATTTGCCATAATGCATTAGGACACAGACCTCTGGGATTAACTCCTGCCTCTTGAGTGGGCAGGTGTAGTACTTGACACTGGTTACAATGTTGTACAATATTTTTTGCCTGTTTCCATGTCACATCAAATTTGTTTTTTAACCCTGCTGCATTTACATGAGTCAAAGCATGAAGTTCTTGTGCTTTTATGAATGTAGAGGATACCAATAAGTCAGCTTTTTCATTTGCTTTAGTTAAAGGTCCTGGTAAATTAGTATGTGCTCGAATATGAGTAATATAAAATGGGAAATTCCTTTTTCTTACAGTTTGTTGTAACAAATTGAACAGCTGGTTTAACTGATTATCCATGCTATATTTAATTAGAGCTGTCTCAACTTCCCTTGTAGCCTGTACTACATATGCAGAATCTGATATAATATTAACAGGTTGATTAAAATCTTCTAACACTGTAATGACTGCAACCAACTCTGCCCTTTGAGCTGATTGATACTGAGTTTTGATTACTCGCTCCTTTGGCCCTGTGTAAGCCGCTTTTCCATTGCTGGAACCATCAGTAAATACTGTTAGAGCATTTTCTAAAGGTTCATGTCTGGTAATTTTAGGTAAGATCCAAGTAGTCAATTTTAAAAACTGGAAGATTTTTGTTTTTGGGTAATGATTATCAATAATTCCCACAAAATCAGCAAGGCCAATCTGCCATGCACCAGAATTGATAAAGGCTTGTTTAACTTGTTCCTTGGTTAAAGGAACAACTATTTTGTCTGGGTCATTACCACACAATTTTATTATTCGTAATCTTGTCTGACCAATTAACGTAGCTATTTGGTCCAAGTACAATGTAAAGGTCTTAATTGTACTGTGAGGAAGGAATGACCACTCCACAAGATCAGTATTTTGAACAATGATGCCTGTTGGAGAATGTGTAGTGGCAAAAATCAAAAGTTGGAGCGGGGCTAAAGAATTTATTCTACTTATTTGCGCTGACTGAATTTTTTCTTCCACTAATTTAATTTCTTTTGTTGCCTCTGGGGTTAATATCCTTCTACTATTTAAGTCTGGATCTCCTCTTAGGATAGAGAACAAATTTGACATGGCATAAGTAGGAATGCCTAGAGTTGGCCGAATCCAATTAATATCACCTAACAATTTCTGAAAGTCATTTAATGTTTTTAATGTGTCTTTTCTTATTTCTATTTTTTGTGGCTTAATTTTTCTATTTTCTATTTGCATCCCTAAATAATGAAAAGGATCAGAGGTTTGGATCTTATCAAACGCTATTGTTAGTCCTGCGTTGGCAACCTCTGCTTGCAGAAATGTGTAACAGTCAATTAATTTGTCTCTTGTTTCTGCAGCACATAAAATATCATCAATATAGTGAATGATATAACAATCTGAAAATTTGTCTCTAACTGGTTGAAGGACTTGACCTACGAAAGTTTGACAAATAGTTGGACTATTAAGCATTCCCTGAGGTAATACTTTCCACTGAAACCTGGTGGCTGGTTCTTTATTATTTATGGCTGGTATAGTAAAGGCAAATTTTTCACAATCTTGCTCTGCCAGAGGAATGGTAAAAAAGCAATCCTTTAGATCAATTATAATTGAAGGCCAGTCTTTTGGGATCATGGCCGGAGAGGGCAATCCAGGTTGGAGAGGCCCCATGGGTTGAATTACAGCGTTTACGGCTCTTAAGTCCATTAACATACGCCATTTGCCTGATTTTTTCTGAATTACAATACAGGAGAATTCCAGGGCGAGAATGAAGGCTCAATATGTCCCTTTTCTAATTGTTCCTTTGTTAATAAATGTAAAGCCTCCAGTTTTTGCTTTGGTAGCGGCCACTGATTTACCCATACCGGTTTTTTTGTTTTCCAAGTTAATGGAATGGGTTTAGGAGGCTCTACAGTGGCCGCTCCTAAAAAGGATAGCCTATTCCTTTTCTTTCTTGATTTCTCTCAGTCTCAATTGGGACTTTAATGCCATTTTCATTTTTTCCTAATCCCTTTCCTGGTATATATCCCATCTTAGTCATGATTTTTTGACTTGTGGGGCTGTATAATGGAGCAGGCATAATGATCTCCGCACCCCATTGTTGTAACAAATCTCGACCCCATAGATTAACGGGAATTGAAGTAATCATTGGCTGAACAGTACTTTCTTGATTATCTGGCCCTAAACAATGTAAAATCATTGTACTTTCATACACTTCTGAGGCAGTGCCTACGCCGACAAGTCTTGTAACAGCCTTTTGTTTAGGCCAATTTTTTGGCCACTGATTTAAAGCAATGACAGAGATATCTGCTCCTGTGTCTACCAACCCTTCAAACTGTTTTCCTTGAATAATGGCCTTACACACAGGTCTGCTTTCAGAGACCAGACTTGCCCAATATGCAGCCTTTCCTGCCCGATCAGTGCTTCCGAACCCTCCTGTTCTTTTTACCTTACTGTTTCCAATTTTAATATAAGGTAGGAGTAATAATTGAGAAATTCTGTCTCCTGGACTGGCACTCCAAGGAATTGAGGAACTAATAACCAATTGAATTTCTCCTTCATAGTCTGAATCAACCACACCAGTATGAATTTGAACTCCTTTTAGATTTAAACTTGATCTTCCTAAGATTAGTCCTACAGTCCCCTCAGGCAATGGGCCGTATACCCCTGTGGGAATTTTTTGTGGAGGCTCCCCTGGAAGCAGAGAGACTGCTTGTAAAGCACATAGATCTACTGCTGCACTGCCACTTGTGGCGGGGGATAATTGCTGTACTGTGATAACTGGCTTATTCCCTGAGACACTTGCGACAGTGGGGGTTGTTGTTCCTGAAAACCCTGAGGAACAAAGGGTTGAATTTGGAATGCCCCAGTTTGTTGCGGGGCCTGAGGCTGGCCCCTCCTCTCGTTTCCCGACAGTGGTTGCCCATTTTTATCAAATTTAGAACGACATTGAATACTCCAATGTTTTCCCTTTTTACATCTTGGACATAGGCCAGGTGGCCCTTTATCTGTTGTTGTAGTAACTTGGGTAGTTACATTTTGCTTATTTGTGACTAGGCAATTCTTTTTTAGATGACCAATTTGACCACAATTATAACATTTTCCCCCAAATGTTTTCACTTGTCCTCCTAAAGCAACCCCTGTGATTGCTTGAGCCATAAGCATAGCTTTATGCATAGCTCCTCCAATTCCATCACAGGCTTTAACGTACTCTGAGATTACATCTGATCCTGCGGGAACCCTTCCTTTTAATGGCTTAATGGCTGATTGACAATCAGGATTGGCGTTTTCATATGCCATCAACTCCACTATGACTTTGCGGGCATTCTCATCGGTAATTGACTTTTGAGCAGCATCTTGAAGTCTTGCTACAAAATCAGGGTAGGGCTCTTTAGAGCCTTGTCTTATTGTATTAAAGGAAGGGCAGGCAGTTCCTGGGTCTTGGATTTTCTCCCAGGCCCTAAGGCAGATAGCCCTGATTTGCTCAATGGCCTCATTTGGCATTATTGCCTGTTGGTCAACAGTGCTCCAATTTTGACCTATTCCTAATAGTTGATCTGCATCTATGTTAATTGGAGGATTGGCAGTCCTATTTCTTCGGACTTGTACTTGTGCCCCATCAATCCACCAAGTCTTAAATTGTAAAAATTGAGAGGGGGAAAGTGATGATTTTGCCAGAATCTCCCAATCATAAGGAATGAGTCTATGTCCATGAGCAATGGAATCTAATAATGTTCTCATGTAAGGAGAGTTGGGTCCATACTGTTTTACTCCTTCTTTCATCTCTTTTAGCATTTTTATAGAAAAGGACTGATATCTGGCTTCAGCCACGGGAGGCTCTCCCTCTTGGGCCCCTTCTCCAGGTGGTCTTGCTTCTAATATTACTGGGAATTGCCATGCCTCAATATCTCCCTGTTTTCTTGCCTCATCGATACTTTTATGTATTGCACTACCTTGTGTACTAGGCGGTGCCGTAGGATTAAGTCTCATGGTGGGAGGCTGAGGATATGGCACCCTGCCCTGTGGCACTGGAAGTGTTCCTGGCTGTCCATACAGATTTTCTGGGGGCTGCTGATACTGCAGTTCAGCTGGCGGCCAGTATTGATAGGGTACTGGCGGCTGGATCTTACTTTCTACCTGCTGATATTGTGGACACTGTATTTGGATTGGCATTGCCGCGACAGAGACTCTATCTTTTTCTATTTGATCTTCTTTTGGAGTTTGTACTTGTTTAACCTGCCTTTGAGGTTCTAAGGTTGCAGGCATCTGAGCTGTTGTAAGAGTTGGCCATCGTGGTTTAGACTCTGATGGCTTTGTTAATTCTAGATCTTTTTTCTCTAATTTTAACGTTTCAGGATATATTACCTCCTGTAATTGATTATTGTCAACATTTTGCGTTGACCGAGCCATTACCAGCTCTGCTACACATTTACAGTGTGAACTTTCTTTTCTTTTCTGGGATTCTATCCCTGCCTCTTTTTCACAATCTACTGCACAGCTTTTAGGGACATCAGAAATTGGAATGCTATCTTCTTCTGTTTGCAACGGTTCTAAAGCTACTTTAATAATGACCCAATCATTCCATACTGTAAGTGGAATGATTTTACCTTCCTTACTTGCTTGTTTTAATTCTTTGCCAATTTTTCCCCAATCTTTTAGATCTAAAGTTCCCTGTTCCGGAAACCATGGACAAAACTGTTCTATTGTTTGAAAGAGCGTATTTAGATTTTTGGTAGACACTTTAACTCCCCCTCTTTTTAAGAGAATTTTTATAAAGCTGCGATAAGAGGCATATTTACTTTTAGTTTGCCCCATTGTTACCCTAGGTTCTTCCGAGCGCACAAGCTTACCACAAGGCTGACTGTAGACGTACTCGGGAGTCTCTCGTCGACTTGTCCTCAATGACCACGCTCCAGCGTACCTTCACCTTAGAGAAAAGCCCCACGTTGGGCGCCAGATGAAGGGGTGGCCTGCCCCTCCACACTTGTGGGTGTTTCTCGTTAGGTGGAAACGAAAGACTTGAGAAAAGGAATAAAACACAGAGACAAAGTGTAGAGAAAGGAAAGCGGGGCCCAGGGGACCGGCGCTCAGCTTACAGAGGACCCACGCCGGCACCGGCCTCTGAGTTCCCTTAGTATTTATTGATAATTATCTTTACCATCAAAACGATAAGGGAGTGGCTGGACAATAGGATCATTGTAGGGAGGAAACCAGCAGTAAGACATATGAACAAAAAATCCTTCTAACATGAATAAGTTTAAAGGAAAATGCTGTGCCTTGAGATGTATATGCGAAATCTCCATAAACCTTTTAGCAGTATTGCTCCAGCAAGTCCCACCTTATTCCTAAAGGCGGTTTTTCCTCACTCAGTAAACAAGGCACACAATGGGTATTACCCAGAGATGTTCCATAGCCCAGGGAGGGGCAGGAGACAAATGTTTTTCTCTTTCTTGAGATTAAAGAGAATGGTGATGACCTTTAACCATAAGCAGCCTTTAGGCACTTGTTTAACAAAGCACATTCTGCACCACCCAAAATCCTTTTAACCTTAAGTCACCACAGCACATGTCTCTTGCAAGGACAAGGTTGGAGGTAAGGTCACAGTTTAACAGCATCTCAAACACAGAACTAAATGGAGTCTTTTATGTCTACTTCCTTCTACATAGACACAGTAACAGGCTGATCTCTCTTTCTTTTCCCCACAAAAGAGAAGTTTTCTGAGAAACTGCATTGCCATGTGTGAATGCAACTCACAGAGTTACACGTTTCTCTTCAGTGATCAGTTTGTTAGCACAGTTTTCTGGAGATCTGCAATTAGATACTTCATAGCGCAATGAACATTACAGTGACAAAGGAAATATTCACAGATGAAAACTAGAAAGAAGTTTTCTTAGAAACTTCTTTGTGATGTGTGAATTCATCTCACAGAGTTACACTTATGTTTTGTGCAGCAGTCCATTAACACTGTCTTTGAGGAATCTGAGAACGGCTTCTTTGGATCACATTGAGGCCTACGGTGATAAATGAAATTTCATCCGTTCAAAACGTGAAAGAAGCTTTCTGAGAAACTTCTTTCTGATCTGTGAGTTCATCTCACAGAGTTACAACCTCTGCCTCAAGAAGAAGTTTGCTAACACTCTTCTCGTGGAATCTGCAAAGTGATATTTGGGAGCCTATAGGGGCCCATGGTGATAAAGGGAATATCCTCACATAATAACTAAAGAGAAGCTTTCTGAGAAACTGCATTGCCATGTGTGAATGCAACTCACAGAGTTACACGTTTCTCTTCAGGGATCAGTTTCTTAGCACAGTTTTCTGGAAATCTGCAATTAGATACTTCATAGCGGAAAAAACATTACAGTGACAAAGGAAATATCCACAGATGAAAACTAGAAAGAAGCTTTCTTAGAAACTTCTTGGTGATGTGTGAATTCATCTCACAGAGTTACACTTATGTTTCGTGTAGCAGTCCATTAACACTGTCTTTAGGGAATATGAGAAGGGCTTCTTTGGATCACATTGAGGCCTACACTGATAAAGGAAATTTCATCCGTTCAAAACGTGAAAGAAGCTTTCTGAGAAACTTCTTTCTGATCTGTGAGTTCATCTCACAGAGTTACAACCTCTGCCTCAAGAAGCAGTTTGCTAACACTCTTTTCGTGGAATCTGCAAAGTGATATTTGGGAGCCTATAGGGGCCCATGGTGATAAAGGAAATATCCTCACATAATAACTAAAGAGAAGCTTTCTGAGAAACTGCATTGCCATGTGTGAATGCAACTCACAGAGTTACACGTTTCTCTTCAGTGATCAGTTTGTTAGCACAGTTTTCTGGAGATCTGCAATTAGATACTTCATAGCGCAATGAACATTACAGTGACAAAGGAAATATCCACAGATGAAAACTAGAAAGAAGCTTTCTTAGAAACTTCATGGTGATGTGTGAATTCATCTCACAGAGTTACACTTATGTTTCGTGGAGCAGTCCGTTAAACACTGTCTTTGAGGAATCTGAGAGGGGTTCTTTGGATCACATTGAGGCTTACGCTGATAAAGGAAATTTCATCCGCTCAAAACGTGAAAGAAGCTTTCTGAGAAACTTATTTCTGATCTGTGAGTTCATCTCACAGAGTTACAACCTCTGCCTCAAGAAGAAGGTTGCTAACCCACTTCTCGTGGAATCTGCAAAGTCATATTTGGCAGCCTATAAGGGCCCATGGTGATAAAGGAAATATCCTCACATAATAACTAAAGAGAAGCTTTCTGAGAAACTGCATTGCCATGTGTGAATGCAACTCACAGAGTTACACGTTTCTCTTCAGTGATCAGTTTGTTAGCACAGTTTTCTGGAAATCTGCAATTAGATACTTCATAGCGCAATGAACATTACAGTGACAAAGGAAATATCCACAGATGAAAACTAGAAAGAAACATTCTTAGAAACTTCTTGGTGATGTGTGAATTCATCTCACAGAGTTACACTTATGTTTCGTGGAGCAGTCCATTAACACTGTCTTTGGGGAAACTGAGAAGGGCTTCTTTGGATCACATTGAGGCCTACGCTGATAAAGGAAATTTCATCCGTTCAAAACGTGAAAGAAGCTTTCTGAGAAACTTCTTTCTGATCTGTGAGTTCATCTCACAGAGTTACAACCTCTGCCTCAAGAAGAAGTTTGCTAACACTCTTCTCGTGGAATCTGCAAAGTGATATTGGGAGCCTTTAGGGGCCCATGGTGATAAATAAATATCCTCACATAATAACTAAAGAGAAGCTTTCTGAGAAAGTCCATTTCCATGTGTGAATGCAACTCATAGAGTTACACGTTTCTCTTCAGTGATCAGTTTGTTAGCACAGTTTTCTGGAGATCTGCAATTTGATACTTCATAACGCAATGAACATTACAGTGACAAAGGAAATATCCACAGATGAAAACTAGAAAGAAGCTTTCTTAGAAACTTCTTGGTGATTTGTGAATTCATCTCACAGAGTTACACTTATCTTTTGATGAGCAGTCCATTAACACTGTCTTTGAGGAATCTGAGAAGGGCTTCTTTGGATCACATTGAGGCCTACGCTAATAAAGGAAATTTCATCAGTTCAAAACGTGAAAGAAGCTTTCTGAGAAACTTCTTTCTGATCTGTGTTTTCATCTCACAGAGTTACAACCTCTGCCTCAAGAAGAAGGTTGCTAACCCTCTTCTCGTGGAATCTGCAAAGTTATATTTGGGAGCCTATAGGGGCCCATGGTGATAAAGGAAATATCCTCACATAATAACTAAAGAGAAGCTTTCTGAGAAACTGCATTACCATGTGTGAATGCAACTCACAGAGTTACACGTTTCTCTTCAGTGATCAGTTTGTTAGCACAGTTTTCTGTAAATCTGCAATTAGATACTTCATAGCGCAATGAACATTACAGTCACAAAGGAAATATTCACAGATGAAAACTAGAAAGAAGCTTTCTTAGAAACTTCTTGGTGATGTGTGAATTCATCTCAGAGAGTTACACTTATGTTTCGTGGAGCAGTCCATTAACACTGTCTTTGGGGAAACTGAGAAGGGCTTCTTTGGATCACATTGAGGACTACGCTGATGAAGGAAATTTCATCCGTTCAAAACGTGAAAGAAGCTTTCTGAGGAACTTCTTTCTGATCTTTGAGTTCATCTCACAGAGTTACAAACTCTGCCTCAAGAAGCAGTTTGCTACCACTCTTTTCGTGGAATCTGCAAAGTGATATTTGGGAGCCTATTGGGGCCCATGGTGATAAAGGAAATATCCTCACATAATAACTAAAGAGAAGCTTTCTGAGAAACTGCATTGCCATGTGTGAATGCAACTCATAGAGTTACACGTTTCTCTTCAGTGATCAGTTTGTTAGCACAGTTTTCTCTAGATCTGTAATTAGATACTTTATAGCGCAATGAACATTACAGTGACAAAGGAAATATCCACAGATGAAAACTAGAAAGAAGCTTTCTTAGAAACTTCTTGGTGATGTGTGAATTCATCTCAAAGAGTTACACTTATGTTTCGTGGAGCAGTCCATTAACACCGTCTTTGAGGAATCTGAGAAGGGCTTCTTTGGATCACATTGAGGCCTACGCTGATAAAGGAAATTTCATCCGTTCAAACCGTGAAAGAAGCTTTCTGAGAAACTTCTTTCTGATCTGTGAGTTCATCTCACAGAGTTACTACCTCTGCCTCAAGAAGAAGTTTGCTAACACTCTTCTCGTGGAATCTGCAAAGTGATATTTGGGAGCCTATTGGGGCCCATGGTGATAAAGGAAATATCCTCACATAATAACTAAAGAGAAGCTTTCTGAGAAACTGCATTGCCATGTGTGAATGCAACTCATAGAGTTACACGTTTCTCTTCAGTGATCAGTTTGTTAGCACAGTTTTCTGGAGATCTGCAATTAGATACTTCATAGCGCAATGAACATTACAGTGACAAATGAAATATCCACAGATGAAAACTAGAAAGAAGCGTTCTTAGAAACTTCTTGGTGATGTGTGAATTCATCTCACAGAGTTACACTTATGTTTCGTGGAGCAGTCCATTAACACTGTCTTTGGAGAAACCGAGAAGGGCTTCTTTGGATCACATTGAGGCCTACGCTGATAAAGGAAATTTCAACCGTTCAAAACGTGAAAGAAGCTTTGTGAGAAACTTCTTTCTGATCTGTGAGTTCATTTCACAGAGTTACAAACTCTGCCGCAAGAAGAAGGTTGCTAACCCTTTTCTCGTGGAATCTGCAAAGTGATACTTGGGAGCCTATAGGGGCCCAGGGTGATAGAGGAAATATCCTCACATAATAACTAAAGAGAAGCTTTCTGAGAAACTGCATTGCCATGTGTGAATGCAACTCACAGAGTTTCACGTTTCTCTTCAGTGATCAGTTTGTTAGCACAGTTTTCTGGAGATCTGCAATTAGATACTTCATAGCGCAATGAACATTACAGTGACAAAGGAAATATTCACAGATGAAAACTAGAAAGATGTTTTCTTAGAAACTTCTTTGTGATGTGTGAATTCATCTCACAGAGTTACACTTATGTTTTGTGCAGCAGTCCATTAACACTGTCTTTGAGGAATCTGAGAACGGCTTCTTTGGATCACATTGAGGCCTACGGTGATAAATGAAATTTCATCCGTTCAAAACGTGAAAGAACCTTTCTGAGAAACTTCTTTCTGATCTGTGAGTTCATCTCACAGAGTTACAACCTCTGCCTCAAGAAGAAGTTTGCTAACACTCTTCTCGTGGAATCTGCAAAGTGATATTTGGGAGCCTATAGGGGCCCATGGTGATAAAGGGAATATCCTCACATAATAACTAAAGAGAAGCTTTCTGAGAAACTGCATTGCAATGTGTGAATGCAACTCACAGAGTTACACGTTTCTCTTCAGGGATCAGTTTGTTAGCACAGTTTTCTGGAGATCTGCAATTAGATACTTCATAGCGCAATGAACATTACAGTGACAAAGGAAATATCCACAGATGAAAACTAGAAGGAAGCTTTCTTAGAAACTTCTTGGTGATGTGTGAATTCATCTCAGAGAGTTACACTTATGTTTCGTGGAGCAGTCCATTAACCCTGTCTTTGGGGAAACTGAGAATGGCTTCTTTGGATCACATTGAGGACTACGCTCATGAAGGAAATTTCATCCGTTCAAAACGTGAAAGAAGCTTTCTGAGGAACTTCTTTCTGATCTTTGAGTTCATCTCACAGAGTTACAACCTCTGTCTCAAGAAGCAGTTTGCTACCACTCTTTTCATGGAATCTGCAAAGTGATATTTGTTAGCCTATTGGGGCCCATGTTGATAAAGGAAATATCCTCACATAATAACTAAACAGAAGCTTTCTGAGAAACTGCATTGCCATGTGTGAATGCAACTCACAGAGTTACACGTTTCTCTTCAGTGATCAGTTTGTTAGCACAGTTTTCTGGAGATCTGCAATTAGATACTTCATAGCGCAATGAATATTACAATGACAAAGGAAATATCCACAGATGAAAACTAGAAAGAAGCTTTCTTAGAAACTTATTGGTGATGTGTGAATTCATCTCAGAGAGTTACACTTATGTTTCGTGGAGCATTCCATTAACACTGTCTTTGGAGAAACTGAGAAGGGCTTCTTTGGATCACATTGAGGCCCACGCTGGTAAAGGAAATTTCATCCGTTCAAAACGTGAAATAAGCTTTGTGAGAAACTTCTTTCTGATCTGTGAGTTCATCTCACAGAGTTACAACCTCTGCCTCAAGAAGCAGTTTGCTAACACTCTTTTCGTGGAATCTGCAAAGTGATATTTGGGAGCCTATTGGGACCCTTGGTGATAAAGGAAATATCCTCACATAATAACTAAAGAGAAGCTTTCTGAGAAACTGCATTGCCATTTGTGAATGCAACTCACAGAGTTATACGTTTCTCTTCAGTGATCAGTTTGTTAGCACAGTTTTCTGGAGATCTGCAATTAGATACTTCATAGCGCTATGAACATTACAGTGACAAAGGAAATATCCACAGATGAAAACTAGAAAGAAGCTTTCTTAGAAACTTCTTGGTGATGTGTGAATTCATCTCACAGAGTTACACTTATGTTTCGTGGAGCATTCCATTAACACTGTCTTTGGAGAAACTAAGAAGGGCTTCTTTGGATCAAATTGAGGCCTACGCTGATAAAGGAAATTTCATCCGTTCAAAACGTGAAAGAAGCTTTGTGAGAAACTTCTTTCTGATCTGTGAGTTCATCTCACAGAGTTACAACCTCTGCCTCAAGAAGCAGTTTGCTAACACTCTTTTCGTGGAATCTGCAAAGTGATATTTGGGAGCCTATTGCGACCCATGGTGATAAAGGAAATATCCTCACATAATAACTAAAGAGAAGCTTTCTGAGAAACTGCATTGCCATGTGTGAATGCAACTCACAGAGTTACACGTTTCTCTTCAGAGATCAGTTTGTTAGCACAGTTTTCTGGAAATCTGCAATTAGATACTTCATAGCGCAATGAACATTACAGTGACAAAGGAAATATCCACAGATGAAAACTAGAAAGAAGCTTTCTTAGAAACTTCTTGGTGATGTGTGAATTCATCTCACAGAGTTACACTTATGTTTCATGGAGCAGTCCATTGACACTGTCTTTGAGGAATCTGAGAAGGGCTTCTTTGGATCACATTGAGGCCTACGCTGATAAAGGAAATTTCATCCGTTCAAAACGTGAAAGAAGCTTTCTGAGAAACTTCTTTCTGATCTGTGAGTTCATCTCACACAGTTACAACCTCTGCCTCAAGAAGAAGTTTGCTAACACTCTTCTCGTGGAATCTGCAAAGTGATATTTGGGAGCCTATTGGGGCCCATGGTGATAAAGGAAATATCCTCACATAATAACTAAAGAGAAGCTTTCTGAGAAACTGCATTGCCATGTGTGAATGCAACTCACAGAGTTACACGTTTCTCTTCAGTGATCAGTTTGTTAGCACAGTTTTCTGGAAATGTGCAATTAGATACTTCACAGCGCAATGAACATTACAGTGACAAAGGAAATATTCACAGATGAAAACTAGAAAGAAGTTTTCTTAGAAACTTCTTGGTGATGTGTGAATTCATCTCACAGAGTTACACTTATGTTTCGTGGAGCAGTCCATTAACACTCTCTTTGAGGAATCTGAGAAGGGCTTCTTTGGATCACATTGAGGCCTACGCTGATAAAGGAAATTTCATCCGTTCAAAACGTGAAAGAAGCTTTCTGAGAAACTTCTTTCTGATCTGTGAGTTCATCTCACAGAGTTACAACCTCTGCCTCAAGAAGAAGTTTGCTAACACTCTTCTCGTGGAATCTGCAAAGTGATATTGGGAGCCTTTAGGGGCCCATGGTGATAAATAAATATCCTCACATAATAACTAAAGAGAAGCTTTCTGAGGAAGTCCATTTCCATGTGTGAATGCAACTCATAGAGTTACACGTTTCTCTTCAGTGATCAGTTTGTTAGCACAGTTTTCTGGAGATCTGCAATTTGATACTTCATAACGCAATGAACATTACAGTGACAAAGGAAATATCCACAGATGAAAACTAGAAAGAAGCTTTCTTAGAAACTTATTGGTGATGTGTGAATTCATCTCAGAGAGTTACACTTATGTTTCGTGGAGCATTCCATTAACACTGTCTTTGGAGAAACTGAGAAGGGCTTCTTTTGGATCACATTGAGGCCCACGCTGGTAAAGGAATTTCATCCGTTCAAAACGTGAAATAAGCTTTGTGAGAAACTTCTTTCTGATCTGTGAGTTCATCTCACAGAGTTACAACCTCTGGCCTCAAGAAGCAGTTGCTAACACTCTTTTCGTGGATCTGCAAAGTGATATTTGGGAGCCTATTGGGACCCTGGTGATAAAGGAAATATCCTCACATAATAAACTAAAGAGAGCTTCTGAGAAAACTGCATTGCCATGTGTGAATGCAACTCACAGAGTTATACGTTTCTCTTCGTGATCAGTTTGTTAGCACAGTTTTCTGGAGATCTGCAATTAGATACTTCATAGCGCTATGAACATTACAGTGACAAAGGAAATATCCACAGATGAAAACTAGAAAGAAGCTTTCTTAGAAACTTCTTGGTGATGTGTGAATTCATCTCACAGAGTTACACTTATGTTTCGTGGAGCATTCCATTAACACTGTCTTTGGAGGAAACTAAGAAGGGCTTCTTTGGATCAAATTGAGGCCTACGCTGATAAAGGAAATTTCATCCGTTCAAAACGTGAAAGAAGCTTTGTGAGAAACTTCTTTCTGATCTGTGAGTTCATCTCACAGAGTTACAACCTCTGCCTCAAGAAGCAGTTTGCTAACACTCTTTTCGTGGAATCTGCAAAGTGATATTTGGGAGCCTATTGCGACCCATGGTGATAAAGGAAATATCCTCACATAATAACTAAAGAGAAGCTTTCTGAGAAACTGCATTGCCATGTGTGAATGCAACTCACAGAGTTACACGTTTCTCTTCAGGATCAGTTTGTTAGCACAGTTTTCTGGAAATCTGCAATTAGATACTTCATAGCGCAATGAACATTACAGTGACAAAGGAAATATCCACAGATGAAAACTAGAAAGAAGCTTTCTTAGAAACTCTTGGTGATGTGTGAATTCATCTCACAGAGTTACACTTATGTTTTCATGGAGCAGTCCATTGACACTGTCTTTGAGGAATCTGGAAGGGCTTCTTTGGATCACATTGAGGCCTACGCTGATAAAGGAAATTTCATCCGTTCAAAACGTGAAAGAAGCTTTCTGAGAAACTTCTTTCTGATCTGTGAGTTCATATCACCAGTTTACAACCTCTTCTCAAGAAGAAGTTTGCTAACACTCTTCTCGTGGAATCTTGCAAAGTGATATTTGGGAGCCTATGGGGCCCATGGTGATAATAGGAAATATCCTCACATAATAACTAAAGAGAAGCTTTCTGAGAAATGCATTGCCATGTGTGAATGCAACTCACAGAGTTACACGTTTCTCTTCAGTGATCAGTTTGTTAGCACAGTTTTCTGGAAATCTGTAATTTGATACTTCATAACGCAATGAACATTACAGTGACAAAGGAAATATCCACAGATGAAAACTAGAAAGAAGCTTTCTTAGAAACTTCTTGGTGATTGTGAATTCACCTCACAGAGTTACACTTATGTTTTGGAGCAGTCCATTAACACTGTCTTTGAGGAATCTGAGAAGGGCTTCTTTGGATCACATTGAGGCCTACGCTAAAAGGAAATTTCATCATTCAAAACGTGAAAGAAGCTTTCTGAGAAACTTCTTTCTGATCTGTGTTCATCTCACAGAGTTACAACCTCTGCCTCAAGAAGAAGTTGCTAACCTCTTCTCGTGGAATCTGCAAAGTGATATTTGGGAGCCTATAGGGTCCCATGGTGATAAAGGAAATATCCTCACATAATAACTAAAGAGAAGCTTTCTGAGAAACTGCATTGCCATGTGTGAATGCAACTCACAGAGTTACACGTTTCTCTTCAGTGATCAGTTTGTTAGCACAGTTTTCTGTAATCTGCAATTAGATACTTCATAGCGCAATGAACATTACAGTCACAAAGGAAATATCACAGATGAAAACTAGAAAGAAGCTTTCTTAGAAACTTCTTGGTGATGTGTGAATTCATCTCACAGAGTTACACTTATGTTCGTGGAGCAGTCCATTAACACTGTCTTTGGGAAACTGAGAAGGGCTTCTTTGGATCACATTGTGGACTACGCTGATGAAGGAAATTTCATCCGTTCAAAACGTGAAAGAAGCTTTCTGAGGAACTTCTTTCTGATCTTTGAGTTCATCTCACAGAGTTACAAACTCTGCCTCAAGAAGCATTTGCTACCACTCTTTTGTGAATCTGCAAAGTGATATTTGGGAGCCTATTGGGGCCCACGGTGATAAAGGAATTATCCTCACATAATAACTAAAGAGAAGCTTTCTGAGAAACTGCATTGCCATGTGTGAATGCAACTCAGAGTTACAACGTTTCTCTTCAGTGATCAGTTTGTTAGCACAGTTTTCTCTAGATCTGCAATTAGATACTTATAGCGCAATGAACATTACGTGACAAAGGAAATATCCACAGATGAAAACTAGAAAGAAGCTTTCTTAGAAACTTCTTGGTGATGTGTGAATTCATCTCAAAGTTACACTTATGTTTCGTGGAGCAGTCCATTAACACCGTCTTTGAGGTCTGAGAAGGGCTTCTTTGGATCAAACATTGAGGCCACGCTGGTAAAGGAAATTCATCCGTTCAAAACGTGAAAGAAGCTTGTGAGAAACTGTCTTTCTGATCGGGAGTTCATCTCACAGAGTTACAACTCTGCCTCAAGAAGAGTTGCTAACCTATTTTCGTGGAATCTGCAAAGTGATTCTTTGGGAGCCTATTGGGACCCATGGTGATAAAGGAAAATCCTCACATAATAACTAAAGAGAAGCTTCTGAGAAACTGCATTGCCATGTGTGAATGCAACTCACAGAGTTATACGTTTCTCTTCAGTGATCAGTTTGTTAGCACAGTTTTCTGGAGATCTGCAATTAGATACTTCACTAGCGCTAGAAAATACCGTGACAAAGGAAATTCCACAGATGAAAACTGAAAGAAGCTTTCTTAGAAACTTTTGTGATGTGTGAATTCATCTCACAGAGTTACACTTATGTTTCGTGGAGCCATTCCCATTAACAAGTCTTTGGAGAAACTGAGAAGGGCTTCTTTTGATCACATTGAGGCCTACGCTGAATAAAGGAAAATTTCATCCGTTCAAAACGTGAAAGAAGCTTTGTGAGAAACTTCTTTCTGATCTGTGAGTTCATCTCACAGAGTTACACCTCTGCCTCAAGAAGCAGTTTGCTAAACTTTTCGTGGAATCTGGCAAAGGATATTTGGGACCTATGGGACCCATGGTGTAAAGAAAATCCTCACATTAATAACTAAAGAGAAGCTTCTGAGAAAGCTCATTGCCATGTGTGAATGCAATTCCAGAGTTACACGTTTCTCTTCAGGATCAGTGTAGCACAGTTTCTGGAAATCTGCAATTAGATACTTCATAGAGCAAGAACATTACAGTGAAAAGGAAATATCCCAGATGAAAATAGAAAGAAGCTTTCTTAGAAACTTTTGGTGATGTGTGAATTCATCTCACGAGTTACACTTATGTTTCTGGAGCAGTCATTGACACTGTCTTTGGGAATCTGAGAAGGGCTTCTTTGGTCACATTGAGGACTACGCTGATATAAGGAAATTTCATCGTTCAAACACGTGAAAGAAGCTCTGAGGAAACTTCTTTCTGATCTGTGAGTTTATCTCACACGTTACAACCTCTGCCTCAAGGAAGAAGTTTGCTAACACTCTTCTTGGAATCTGCAAAGTGATATTGTGGAGCCTATTGGGGCCCATGGTGATAAAGGAAATATCCTCCCATAATAACTAAAGAGAAGCTTTTGAGAAACTGCATTGCCATGTGGAATGCAACTCACAGAGTTATACGTTTCTCTTCAGTGATCAGTTTGTTAGCACAGTTTTCTGGAGATCTGCAAATTAGTACTTCATAGCGCTATGAACATTACCAGTGACAAAGGAAATATCCACAGATGAAAATAGAAAGAAGCCTTTCTTAGAACTTCTTGGTGATGTGTGAATTCACTCACAGAGTTACACTATGTTGGTCGTGGAGCATTTCCATTAACACGTCTTGGGAGAACTGAGAAAGTGGCCTGCCACATTGAGGCTACGCTGAAGGAATTTCATCCTTCAAAACGTGAAAGAAAGCTTTGTGAGAAATTCTTTCGATGCTGTGAGTCATCTGCACAGAGTACAACCTAGCCTCAAGAAGCAGTTTGCTAACACTCTTTCGTGGAATCTGCAAAGTGATATTGGGAACCTATTGGGGCCCATGTGATAAAGGAAATATCCTCACATAATAACTAAAGAGAAGCTTCTGCGAAACTGCATTGCCATGTGTGAATGCAATTCACAGAGTTACACGTTTCTTCAGAGTTCAGTTTGTTCAGCACAGTTTCTGGAAATCTGCACATAGATACTTCATGCGCATGAACATTACAGTGAAAAAGGAAATATCACAGATGAAAACTAGAAAGAAGCTTTCTTAGAAACTTCTTGGTGATGTGTGAATTCATCTCACAGAGTTACCATCTTGTTTGCATGGAGCAGTCCATTGACACTGTCTGTTGAGAATCTAGAAGGGCTTCTTTGGTCACTTGAGGGACTACGCTGATAAAGGAAATTTCATCCGTTCAAAACGTGAAAAAGAGCTTCTGAGAAACTTCTTTCTGATCTGTGAGTTCATCTCACACAGTTACAACCT
Source organism: Rhinopithecus roxellana (assembly GCF_007565055.1). Classification (NCBI taxonomy): domain Eukaryota; kingdom Metazoa; phylum Chordata; class Mammalia; order Primates; family Cercopithecidae; genus Rhinopithecus; species Rhinopithecus roxellana. Next base: position 17,555,578 of record NC_044558.1, read on the forward strand.
TGCCTCAAGAAGAAGTTTGCTAACACTTTCGTGGGATCTGCAAAGTGGATATTGGGAGCCTATTGGGGCCCATGGTGATAAAGAAAATATCCTCACATAATAAACTAAGAGAAGCTTTCTGAGAAAACTGCATTGCCATGTGTGAATGCAACTCAAAGAGTTACACGTTTCTCTTCAGTGATCAGTTGTTCGCACAGTTTTCTGGAATGTGCAATTAGTACTTCACAGCGCAATGAACATTACAGTGACAAAGGAATATTCACAGTGAAAACTAGAAAGAAGGTTTTCTTAGAAACTTCTGTGATGTGTGAATTCATCTCACAGAGTTACACTTATGTTTCGTGGGCAGTCCATTGAACACTGTCTTTGAGGAATCTGAGAAGGGCTTCTTTGGATCACATTGAGGGACTACGCTGATAAAGGAAATTTCATCAGTTCAAAACGTGAAGAGCTTTGAGAAACTTCTTTCTGATCTGTGAGTTATCTCCACACAGTTACAACCTCTTCCTCAAGAAGAAGTTTGCTAACACTTTCTCGTGGAATCTGCAAAGTGATATTTGGGAGCCTATTGGGCCCATGGTGATAAAAAAATATCCTCACATAAAACTAAAGAGAAGCTTTCTGAGACGAAAGTCCATTTCATGTGTGAATGTAACTCAGAGGTTACACGTCGCTTCAGTGACAGTTTGTTTAGAAGATCCACTGGAGATCTGGCAATTTGATACTCATAACGCAATGAACATTACAGTGACAAAGGAAATATCACAGATGAAAAACTAGAAAGAAGCTTTTCTTAGAACTTCTGGTGATTGTGAATTCATCTCACAGAGTTACCCTTTGTTGTGAGGAGCAGTCCCTTACACTGTCTTTGAGGAATCTGAGAGGGCTTCTTGGATCACATTGAGGCCTACGCTAATAAAGGAAATTATCTATGTTCACATAACCACGTGAAAGAAGCGTTTCTGAGAAACTTGTCTTTCTGATCTGTGTTTCATCACTACAGAGTTACAACCTCTGCCTGCAAGAAGAAGGTTGCTACCCCCTCTTCTCGTGGAATCTGCAAAGTGATATTTGGGAGCCTTAGGGCCCATGGTGATAAAGAAATATCCTCACATAATAACTAAAGAGAAGCTTTCTGAGAAACTGCATGCCATGTGTGAATGCAACTCACTAGGAGTTACACGTTTCCTTCCGTGATCAGTTTTTAGCACAGTTTCTGTAATCTGCAATTAGATACTTCATAGCGAATGAACATTACAGTCACAAAGGAATATTCACAAATGAAAACTAGAAAGAACGCTTTCTTAGAAACTCTTGGTGATGTGTGAATTCATCTCAGAGAGTTACACTTATGTTTCGTGGAGCATCCATTAACACTGTCTTTGGGGAAACTGAGAAGGGCTTCTTGGATCCACATTGAGGCCCGCTGTGAAGGAAAATTCATCCGTTCAAAACGTGAAAGAAGCTTTCTGAGGAAACTTCTTTTTTTGATCTGTAGTTCTTACTCACAGAGTACACAACCTCTGCCTCAAGAAGAAGTTTGCTAAACACTCTTCCGTGGAATCTGCAAAGTGATATTTGGGAGCCTATTAGGGCCCAGGTTGATAAAGGGATAATCCTCACAAATAACTAAAGAGAAGCTTTCTGAGAAACTGCATTGCCATGTGTGAATGCAACTCACAGAGTTACACGTTTCTCTCAGGATCAGTTGTTAGCCACATTTTTCTGGAGATCTGCAATTAGATACTTCATAGCGCATGACATTACCGTGACAAAGGAAATCTCACAGATGAAACTAGAAAAGAAGCTTTCTTAGAAACTTCTTGGTGATGTGTGAATTCATCTCAGAGAGTTCACTGGTTTCGTGAGCATGTCCATTAACACTGTCTTTGGGGAAACTGAGAATGCTTTCTTTGGATCACATTGAGGATACGCTCAGAAGGAATTTCATCCGTTCAAAACGTGAAAGAAGCTTTTCTGAGGAACTTCTTTTGATCTTTGAGTTCATCTCACAGAGTTACAAACCTCTGCCTTCAGAAGCAGTTTGCTACACTCTTTTCGTGGAATCTGCAAAGTGATATTTGGGAGCCTATTGGGACCCATGTGTAAAGGAAATATCCTCACATTCATAACTAAACAGACTTTCTGAGAAAACTGCATTGCCATGTGTGAATGCACTCACAGAGTTAACACGTTTCTCTTCAGTGATCTTGTTAGCAAGTTTTCTGGGAGATCTGCAATTAGATACTTCATAGCCAATGACTATTACGTGACAAAGGAAATATCCACAGATGAAAACTAGAAAGAAGCTTTCTTAGAAACTTTTGGTGATGTGTGAATTCATCTCAGAGAGTTACACTTATGTTTCGTGGAGCATTCCATTACACTGTCTTTGGAGAAACTGATTAGGGCTTCTTTGATCACATTGAGGCCACGCTGGTAAAGAAATTTCATCGTTCAAAACGTGAAAAGAAGCTTTGTGAGAAACTTCTTTCTGATCTGTGGTTCATCTCACAGAGTTACAACCTCTCCTCAAGAAGCAGTTTGCTAAAACTCTTTTGTGGAATCTGCAAAGTGATATTTGGGAGCCATTGGGACCATTGGTGAAAAGGAAATATCCTCACATAATAATAAAAGAGAAGCTTCTGAGAAACTGCATTGCCATGTGTGAATGCAACTCACAGAGTTACAGTTTCTCTTCAGTGATCAGTTTGTTAGCACAGTTTTCTGGAGATCTGCATTTAGTACTTCATAAGGCTATGAACATTAAGTGACAAAGGAAATATCCACAAATGAAAACTAGAAAGAAGCTTTCTTAGAAACTTCTTGGTGATGTGTGAATTCATCTCACAGAGTTTACACTATGTTTCGTGGAGCATTCCATTAATCACTGTCTTTGGAGAAAACTGAGAAGGGCTTCTTTGGATCACATTGAGGCCTACGCTGAAAGGAATTTCATCCGTTCAAAACGTGAACGAAGCTTTGTGAGAACTCTTTCTGATCTGTGAGTTTCATCTCACAGATTACAACCTCTGCCATCAGAAGCGTTGCAACACTCTTTTCGTGGAATCTGCAAAGTGATATTGGGAGTCTTTTGGGACCCATGGTGATAAAGGAAATATCCTCACATAATAAGTAAAGAGAAGCTTTCTGAGAAACTGCATGCCATGTGTGAATGCAACTCACAGAGTTCCAAGTTTCTCTTCAGAGATCAGTTTGTTTCACAGTTTTCTGGAAATCTAATTTATGCAAGATATTCATAGCGCAATGAACATTACAGTGAAAAGGAAATATCACAGATGAAAACTAGAAAAGAAGCTTTCTTGAAAACTTCTTGGTGATGTGTGAATTCATCTCCAGAGTTACACTTATGTTTTAGGAGCAGTCCATTGACACTGTCTTGAGGAATCTGAGAAGGGCTTCTTTGGATACATTGAGGACTACGCTGATAAAAGGAAATTTCATCCGTCAAAACGTGAAAGAAGCTTTCTGAGAAACTTCTTTGATCGGGAGTTCATCTCACACAGTTACAACTCTGCCCAAAAGAAGTTTGCTAACACTTTCTCGTGGAATCTGCAAAGTGATATTTGGGAGCTATTGGGGCCCATGGTGATAAAGGAAATACCTCACTAAATAACTATAAGAGAAGCTTTCTGAGAAAACAAACTGCTTGCCATGTGTGAATGCAACTCACAGAGTTACACGTTTCTCTTCAGTGATCAGTTTGTTAGCACAGTTTCTGGAAATGTGCAATTAAGTACTATCACGCGCAATGAACATACCGCTGACAAGGAAATATTCACAGATGGAAAACTCGAAAGAAGTTTCTTAGAAACTTCTTGGTGATGTGTGAATTCTTCACAGAGTTACACTTATGTTCGTGGAGCAAGTCCATTAACACCTCTTGAGGAATCTGAGAAGGGCTTCTTTTTGATCACATTGAGGACTACGCTGATAAAAGGAAATTTCATCAGTCAAACGTGAAAGAAGCTTTCTGAGAAACTTCTTTCTGATCTGTGAGTTCATCTCACACAGTTACAACCTCTTTCCTCAAGAAGAAGTTTGCTAACACTCTTCTCGTGGAATCTGCAAAGTGATATTTGGGAGCCTATTGGGGCCCATGGTGATAATAATATCCTCACATAATAACTAAAGAGAAGCTTTCTGAGAACGTCCATTTTCCATGTGTGATGCAACTCATAGAGTTAACGTTTCTCTTCAGTGACCAGTTTGTTAGCACAGTTTTCTGGAGATCTGCATTGATACTTCCTAACGCATGAACTTACCGTGACAAAGGAAATATCCACCGATGAAAACTAGAAAGAAGCTTCTTAGAACTTTTTGGTGATTTGTGAATTCATCTCACAGAGGTACACTTATGTTTTGGGAGCAGTCCATTAACACTGTCTTTGGGAATCGAGAAGGGATTCGTTGGATCACCTTGAGGCAAGCTAATAAGGAAATTGTCATCAGTTCAAAACGTGAAAGAAGCTTTCTGAGGAAACTTCTTTCTGATATGTGTTTCATCTCACAGAGTACAACCTCTGCCTCAAGAAAGAGGTTGCTACACCCTTTCTCGTGGCATGCAAAGTGATATTTTGGGCCCTATAGGGGCCCAGGGTGATAAAGGAAATATCCTCACATAATAACTAAGAGAAGCTTCTGGAAAACTGCATTGCCATGTGTGAATGCACACTCACAGGTTACACGTTTTCTCTTCAGTGATCAGTTTTTAGCACAGTTTTCTGTAAATCTGCAATTAGATACTTCATAGCGCAATGAACATTACAGTCACAAAGGAAATATTCACAATGAAAACTAGAAAGAAGCTTTCTTAGAAACTTCTTGGTGATGTGTGAATTTCATCTCAAGAGTTACACTTATGTTTCTTGAGCAGTCCATTAACACTGTCTTTGGGGAACTGAGACGGGCTTCTTTGGATCACATTGAGGACTACGCTGATGAAGGAAATTTCATCCGTTCAAAACGTGAAAGAAGCTTTCTGAGGAACTTCTTCTTGATCTGTGAGTTCATCTCCCAGAGTTACACTCTGCCTCAAGAAGAAGTGTTTGCTAACACTCTTCTCGTGGAATCTGAAAGTGATATTTGGAGCACTATAGGGGCCATGGTGATGAAGGAACATCTCCTCACATAATAACTAAAGAAGCAGCTTTCTGAGGAACTGCATTGCATGTGTGAATGCACCTCACGAGTTACACGTTTTCTTTAGGGATTCAGTTTGTTAGCACAGTTTTCTGGAGATCTTGACAATTAGATACTTACATAGCGCAATGAACATTACAGTGACAAAGGAATATCCACAGATGAAAACTAGAAGAAGCTTTCTTAGAAACTTCTTGGTGATGTGTGAATTCATCTCAGAGAGTTACACTTTGTTTCGTGGAGCAGTCATTAACACTGTCTTTGGGGAAAACTGAGAATGGCTTCTTTGGATACATTGAGGTACTAGCTCATGAAGGAATTTCATCCGTTCAAACGTGAAAGAAGCTTCTGGGAACTTCTTTCTGATCTTTGAGTTCATCTCACAGAGTTACAACCTCTGCCCAAGAAGCAGTTTGTAACACTCTTCGTGGATCTGCAAGTGTATTGGGAGCTATTGGACCCATGGTGAAGGACCCACACTAATACGACCACTCCACCCCCATAACGTCCCACCTAACCCATTAAAAGGTTTCTAATAACTCGCACTTCTGAACCTTGTTGTGAATGCAATCACAGGTACCGTTTCTCTACGAGTCTGCAAAAGGTGTGTTAGCAGGTTGTGAGATGATGACATTATATATTCATAGCGGCAATGATATTACAGTGACAAGGAAATTCCACAGATGAAAACTAGAAAGAAGCTTTTTAGAAACTTATTGTTATGTGTAATTCATCTCAGAGAGTTACACTTATGTTTCGTGAGCATTCCATTAACACTGTCTTTGAGAAACTGATTAGGGCTTCTTTGGTCACATTGAGGCCCACGCTGGTAAAGGAAATTTCATCCGTTCAAAACGTGAAAGAAGCTTGTGAGAAACTTCTTTCTGATCTGTGAGTTCATTCCCCAGAGTTACAACCTCTGCCTCAAGAAGCAGTTTGCGAACAATCTTTTCGTGGATCTGCAAAGTGATATTTTGGGAGCTATTGGGACCCATGGTGATAAAGGAAATATCCTCACATATACTAAAGAGAAGCTTCTGAGAAACTGCATTGCCATGTGTGATGCACTCCCAGAGTTACACGTTTCTCTTCAGTGATCAGTTGTTAGCACAGTTTTCTGGAGATCTGCATTAGATACTTCATAGCGCTCTGAACATTAGCAGTGACAAGGAAATATCCACCGATGAAAACTAGAAAGAAGCTTTCTTAGAAACTTCTTGGTGATGTGTGAATTCATTCAACAGAGTTACACTTATGTTTCGTGGAGGCATTCCATTACACCTGTCTTTGGAGAAAACTGAGAGGGCTTCTTTGGATCACATTGAGGCCTACGCTGATAAAGGAAATTTCATCCGTTCAAAACGTGAAAGAAGCTTTGTGAGAAACTTCTTTCTGATCTGTGAGTGTCATCTCACAGAGTTACAACCTCTGCCTCAAGAAGCAGTTTGGCTAAACACTCTTTTCGTGGAATCTGCAAAGTGATATTTGGAGTCTGTTTGGACCCCATGGTGATAAAGGAAATATCCTCACATAATAAGTAAGAGAAGCTTTCTGAGAAACTGCATTGCCATGTGGAATGCAACTCACAGAGTTACACGTTTCTCTTCAGAGATCAGTTTGTTAGCACAGTTTTCTGGTAAATCTGCAATTAGTACTTCATAGCGCAATGAAACATTACAGTGAAAAAGGAAATATCCACAGATGAAAACTAGAAAGAGCTTGTTTAGAAACTTCTTGGTGATGTGTGAATTCATCTCACAGGAGTTACACTTATGTTCATGGAGCAGTCCATTGACAAGTCTTGAGGAATCTGAGAGGCTTCTTTGGATCACATTGAGGGCCTACCGTGATAAAGAAATTTCATCCGTTCAAAAACGTGAAAGAAGCTTTCTGAGAAACTTCTTTCTGACTCTGAGGTCATCTCACGCGAGTTACAACCTCTGCCTCAAGAAGAAGTTTGCTAACACTCTTCTCGTGGAATCTGCAAAGTGATATTTGGGAGCTATTAGGGGCCCATGGTGATAAGGGAATATCTCACATTAATAAATAAAGAGACGTTATGGGAAAACTGCTCTGCCATGTGTGAATGCAAACTCACAGAGTTACACGTTTCTCTTCAGGGATCAGTTGTTAGCACAGTTTTCTGGAGTCTGCAATTAGATACTTCATATCTCAAATGAACATCAGTGACAAAGGAAATATCCACAGATGAAAACCAGAAAGAAGCTTTTCTTAGAAACTTCTTGGTGATGTGTGATTCATCTCACAGAGTTTACACTTTGTTCGTGGAGCAGTCCATTAACACTGTCTTGAGAATCTGAGAAAGGCTTCTTTGGATCACATTGGGCCTACCTGATAAAGGAAATTTCATCCGTTCAAAACGTGAAAGAATCTTTCTGAGAAATGCTTTCGATCTGTGATTTTCATCTACCAGAGTTCCAACCTCTGCCTCAAGAAAGCAGTTTGCTACCTTTAGCCTCAGCTGGCCTAGGATGAGCACAGACGTACAGAGGATCCGGTGCCGCGCGCCCTGGCCCTGCGACACACACTCAGAGGAGCTCGGGATGGCTAACCGGCCGTTCCCGCGACGTACGGTGAGACGCCTGACGGGCGCCCGGCCGCGTAACGAGACGGAAAGCAACGTTTCGTAATGCAAGGAGAGCACAGCGAAGGAAGAGAAAGACGTCGAGCCGTAACGCGACCCGTAGAGGGTTGAGCCGCGCTGAGTAAAGAGAACACTCGGCCCAAAGAGCCCAGGAGGCGAGAGCAAGAACCGCCTACAACCACGCAAGGAATACTCAGAAGTAGACTAACGAGAGCGCCCGCAGATAGTCTTCACGAGGGAGGAAGCAGACAATTCCCTATATCGAGCTACCGCGCAAGTCAACCAATTATCCAACAGCCTACCGTTGCAAACGTTATCCTTGGCACGAGTATCGACAAGTCCCTCAACTTTGCTTCGCCATGTTTGTCAACCCTCTAGTGCTACCCCTCCCCGGGTCGCACCCCACCCCCCTTAACTGCATGCCCATATTGTGTGATATGCAACTCATCCTTCCTCACCTTTCGCACATCACCTGCTTCACTACCACACCGCCTCTCTCGATACAGCGGAGTGACAGAGGACGCAGGGATCAGTTTGTTCGCCCAGTTTTCTGGACGAGTGATCGTTGGTATATATGGTAGCCCTCACTTACCACCCCTCTTACGCCCACCGCATGACTAACCAGTAGTTCATTCGTGACCAAAGAACTATCCAGATGAAAACTAGAAAGAAGTCTTAGGGGAAACGTTCTTGTGAGTGTGACATTCATCTCACAGAGTTACACTTAATGTTTCGTGGAGCAGTCCATTACACACTGTCTTGAGGAATCTGCACGCACACGCGCGCTTCTTTGGCTCAATTCAGGCCTACGCTGATAAAGGAAATTTCCTCT
>NC_044558.1:17564277-17716274 GCF_007565055.1 Rhinopithecus roxellana
GATTTCCAGAAAACTGTGCAAACAAACTGATCACTGAAGAGAAACGTGTAACTCTGTGAGTTGCATTCACACATGGCAATGCAGTTTCTCAGAAAGCTTCCTTTAGTTATTATGTGAGGATATTCCTTTATCACCATGGGCCCCAATATTCTCCCAAATATCACTTTGCAGATTCCACGAAAAGAGTGTAGCAAACTGCTTCTTGAGGCAGAGGTTGTAACTCTGTGAGATGAACTCACAGATCAGAAAGAAGTTTCTCAGAAAGCTTCTTTCACGTTTTGAACGGATGAAATTTCCTTTATCAGCGTAGGCCTCAATTGAGCCAAAGAAGCCCTTTCTTCAGATGCCTCACAGACAGTGTTAATGGAACTGCTCCACTGAAACATAAGTGGATAACTCTGTGAGAATGATTCACACATCACCAGCAGTTTCTAGAAAGCTCTTCTAGTTTTCATCTGTGATATTTCCTTTGTCACTGTAATGTTTCATTGCGCTATGAAGTATCTAATTAGAAGATTCCAGAAAACTGTGCTAACAAACTGATCACTGAAGAGAAACGTGTACTCTGTGAGTTGCATTCACACATGCAATGCAGTTTTCTCAGAAAGCTTCTCTTTAGTTAGTTATGTGAGGATATTTCCTTTATCACCATGGGGCCCATATAGGCTCCCAAATATCACTTTGCAGATTCCACGCAGAGAGTGTTATCAAACTGCTTCTTGAGGCAGAGTTGTAAACTCGGTGAGATGAACTCACAGATCAGAAGAAGTTTCTCATAAAGCTTCTTTCACCTGTTTTGAACGGATAAATTTCCTTTATCAGCGTAGGCCTTCAATGTGATCCCAAGAAGCCCTTCTCAGATTCCTCAACAGACAGTGTTAATGTGACTGCTCCACGAAACATAAGTGTAACTCTGTTAGATGAATTCACACATCACCAAGAAGTTTCTAAGAAAGCTTCTTTCTAGTTTTCATCTGTGGATATTTCCTTTGTCACTGTAATGTTCATTGCGCTATGAAGTATCTAATTGCAGATTTCCAGAAAACTGTGCTAACAAACTGATCACTGAAGAGAAACGTGTAACTCTGTGAGTTGCATTCACACATGGCAATGCAGTTTCTCAGAAGCTTCTCTTTAGTTATTATGTGAGGATATTTCCTTTATCACCATGGGCCCCAATAGGCTCCCAAATATCACTTTGCAGATTCCACGAAAAGAGTGTTAGCAAACTGCTTCTTGAGGCAGAGGTTGTAACTCTGTGAGATGAACTCACAGATCAGAAAGAAGTTTCTCAGAAAGCTTCTTTCACGTTTTGAACGGATGAAATTTCCTTTATCAGCGTAGGCCTCAATGTGATCCAAAGAAGCCCTTCTCAGATTTCCTCAAAGACAGTGTTAATGGACTGCTCCACGAAACATAAGTGTAACTCTGTGAGATGAATTCACACATCACCAAGAAAATTCTAAGAAAACTTCTATCTAGTTTTCATCTGTGGATATTTCCTTTGTCACTGTAATGTTCATTGCGCTATGAAGTATCTAATTGCAGATTTCCAGAAAACTGTGCTAACAAACTGATCACTGAAGAGAAACGTGTAACTCTGTGAGTTGCATTCACACATGGCAATGCAGTATTCTCAGAAAGCTTCTCTTTAGTTATTATGTGAGGATATTTCCTTTATCACCATGGGCCCCAATAGGCTCCCAAATATCACTTTGCAGATTCCACGAAAAGAGTGTTAGCAAACTGCTTCTTGAGGCAGAGGTTGTAACTCTGTGAGATGAACTCACAGATCAGAAAGAAGTTTCTCAGAAAGCTTCTTTCACGTTTTGAACGGATGAAATTTCCTTTATCAGCGTAGGCCTCAATGTGATCCAAAGAAGCCCTTCTCAGATTCCTCAAAGACAGTGTTAATGGACTGCTCCACGAAACATAAGTGTAACTCTGTGAGATGAATTCACACATCACCAAGAAGTTTCTAAGAAAGCTTCTTTCTAGTTTTCATCTGTGGATATTTCCTTTGTCACTGTAATGTTCATTGCGCTATGAAGTATCTAATTGCAGATTTCCAGAAAACTGTGCTAACAACTGATCACTGAAGAGAAACGTGTAACTCTGTGAGTTGCATTCACACATGGCAATGCAGTTTCTCAGAAAGCTTCTCTTTAGTTATTATGTGAGGATATTTCCTTTATCACCATGGGCCCCAATAGGCTCCCAAATATCACTTTGCAGATTCCACGAAAAGAGTGTTAGCAAACTGCTTCTTGAGGCAGAGGTTGTAACTCTGTGAGATGAACTCACAGATCAGAAAGAAGTTTCTCAGAAAGCTTCTTTCACGTTTTGAACGGATGAAATTTCCTTTATCAGCGTAGGCCTCAATGTGATCCAAAGAAGCCCTTCTCAGATTCCTCAAAGACAGTGTTAATGGACTGCTCCACGAAACATAAGTGTAACTCTGTGAGATGAATTCACACATCACAAGAAGTTTCTAAGAAAGCTTCTTTCTAGTTTTCATCTGTGGATATTTCCTTTGTCACTGTAATGTTCATTGCGCTATGAAGTATCTAATTGCAGATTCCAGAAAACTGTGCTAACAAACTGATCACTGAAGAGAAACGTGTAACTCTGTGAGTTGCATTCACACTGGCAATGCAGTTTCTCAGAAAGCTTCTCTTTAGTTATTATGTGAGGATATTTCCTTTATCACCATGGGCCCAATAGGCTCCCAAATATCACTTTGCAGATTCCACGAAAAGAGTGTTAGCAAACTGCTTCTTGAGGCAGAGGTTGTAACTCTGTGAGATGAACTCACAGATCAGAAAGAAGTTTCTCAGAAAGCTTCTTTCACGTTTTGAACGGATGAAATTTCCTTTATCAGCGTAGGCCTCAATGTGATCCAAAGAAGCCCTTCTCAGATTCCTCAAAGACAGTGTTAATGGACTGCTCCACGAAACATAAGTGTAACTCTGTGAGATGAATTCACACATCACCAAGAAGTTTCTAAGAAAGCTTCTTTCTAGTTTTCATCTGTGGATATTTCCTTTGTCACTGTAATGTTCATTGCGCTATGAAGTATCTAATTGCAGATTTCCAGAAAACTGTGCTAACAAACTGATCACTGAAGAGAAACGTGTAACTCTGTGAGTTGCATTCACACTTGGCAATGCAGTTTCTCAGAAAGCTTCTCTTTAGTTATTATGTGAGGATATTTCCTTTATCACCATGGGCCCCAATAGGCTCCCAAATATCACTTTGCAGATTCCACGAAAAGAGTGTTAGCAAACTGCTTCTTGAGGCAGAGGTTGTAACTCTGTGAGATGAACTCACAGATCAGAAAGAAGTTTCTCAGAAAGCTTCTTTCACGTTTTGAACGGATGAAATTTCCTTTATCAGCGTAGGCCTCAATGTGATCCAAAGAAGCCCTTCTCAGATTCCCTCAAAGACAGTGTTAATGGACTGCTCCACGAAACATAAGTGTAACTCTGTGAGATGAATTCACACATCACCAAGAAGTTTCTAAGAAAGCTTCTTTCTAGTTTTCATCTGTGGATATTTCCTTTGTCACTGTAATGTTCATTGCGCTATGAAGTATCTAATTGCAGATTTCCAGAAAACTGTGCTAACAAACTGATCACTGAAGAGAAACGTGTAACTCTGTGAGTTGCATTCACACATGGCAATGCAGTTTCTCAGAAAGCTTCTCTTTAGTTATTATGTGAGGATATTTCCTTTATCACCATGGGCCCCAATAGGCTCCCAAATATCACTTTGCAGATTCCACGAAAAGAGTGTTAGCAAACTGCTTCTTGAGGCAGAGGTTGTAACTCTGTGAGATGAACTCACAGATCAGAAAGAAGTTTCTCAGAAAGCTTCTTTCACGTTTGAACGGATGAAATTTCCTTTATCAGCGTAGGCCTCAATGTGATCCAAAGAAGCCCTTCTCAGATTCCTCAAAGACAGTGTTAATGGACTGCTCCACGAAACATAAGTGTAACTCTGTGAGATGAATTCACACATCACCAAGAAGTTTCTAAGAAAGCTTCTTTCTAGTTTTCATCTGTGGATATTTCCTTTGTCACTGTAATGTTCATTGCGCTATGAAGTATCTAATTGCAGATTTCCAGAAAACTGTGCTAACAAACTGATCACTGAAGAGAAACGTGTAACTCTGTGAGTTGCATTCACACATGGCAATGCAGTTTCTCAGAAAGCTTCTCTTTAGTTATTATGTGAGGATATTTCCTTTATCACCATGGGCCCCAATAGGCTCCCAAATATCACTTTGCAGATTCCACGAAAAGAGTGTTAGCAAACTGCTTCTTGAGGCAGAGGTTGTAACTCTGTGAGATGAACTCACAGATCAGAAAGAAGTTTCTCAGAAAGCTTCTTTCACGTTTTGAACGGATGAAATTTCCTTTATCAGCGTAGGCCTCAATGTGATCCAAAGAAGCCCTTCTCAGATTCCTCAAAGACAGTGTTAATGGACTGCTCCACGAAACATAAGTGTAACTCTGTGAGATGAATTCACACATCACCAAGAAGTTTCTAAGAAAGCTTCTTTCTAGTTTTCATCTGTGGATATTTCCTTTGTCACTGTAATGTTCATTGCGCTATGAAGTATCTAATTGCAGATTTCCAGAAAACTGTGCTAACAAACTGATCACTGAAGAGAAACGTGTAACTCTGTGAGTTGCATTCACACATGGCAATGCAGTTTCTCAGAAAGCTTCTCTTTAGTTATTATGTGAGGATATTTCCTTTATCACCATGGGCCCCAATAGGCTCCCAAATATCACTTTGCAGATTCCACGAAAAGAGTGTTAGCAAACTGCTTCTTGAGGCAGAGGTTGTAACTCTGTGAGATGAACTCACAGATCAGAAAGAAGTTTCTCAGAAAGCTTCTTTCACGTTTTGAACGGATGAAATTTCCTTTATCAGCGTAGGCCTCAATGTGATCCAAAGAAGCCCTTCTCAGATTCCTCAAAGACAGTGTTAATGGACTGCTCCACGAAACATAAGTGTAACTCTGTGAGATGAATTCACACATCACCTAGAAGTTTCTAAGAAAGCTTCTTTCTAGTTTTCATCTGTGGATATTTCCTTTGTCACTGTAATGTTCATTGCGCTATGAAGTATCTAATTGCAGATTTCCAGAAAACTGTGCTAACAAACTGATCACTGAAGAGAAACGTGTAACTCTGTGAGTTGCATTCACACATGGCAATGCAGTTTCTCAGAAAGCTTCTCTTTAGTTATTATGTGAGGATATTTCCTTTATAAACATGGGCCCCTAATAGGCTCCCAAATATCACTTTGCAGATTCCACGAGAAGAGTGTTAGCAAACTTCTTCTTGAGGCAGAGGTTGTAACTCTGTGAGATGAACTCACAGATCAGAAAGAAGTTTCTCAGAAAGCTTCTTTCACGTTTTGAACGGATGAAATTTCCTTTATCAGCGTAGGCCTCAATGTGATCCAAAGAAGCCCTTCTCAGATTCCTCAAAGACAGTGTTAATGGACTGCTCCACGAAACATAAGTGTAACTCTGTGAGATGAATTCACACATCACCAAGAAGTTTCTAAGAAAGCTTCTTTCTAGTTTTCATCTGTGGATATTTCCTTTGTCACTGTAATGTTCATTGCGCTATGAAGTATCTAATTGCAGATTTCCAGAAAACTGTGCTAACAAACTGATCACTGAAGAGAAACGTGTAACTCTGTGAGTTGCATTCACACATGGCAATGCAGTTTCTCAGAAAGCTTCTCTTTAGTTATTATGTGAGGATATTTCCTTTATCACCATGGGCCCCATATAGGCTCCCAAATATCACTTTGCAGATTCCACGAAAAGAGTGTTAGCAAACTGCTTCTTGAGGCAGAGGTTGTAACTCTGTGAGATGAACTCACAGATCAGAAAGAAGTTTCTCAGAAAGCTTCTTTCACGTTTTGAACGGATGAAATTTCCTTTATCAGCGTAGGCCTCAATGTGATCCAAAGAAGCCCTTCTCAGATTCCTCAAAGACAGTGTTAATGGACTGCTCCACGAAACATAAGTGTAACTCTGTGAGATGAATTCACACATCACCAAGAAGTTTCTAAGAAAGCTTCTTTCTAGTTTTCATCTGTGGATATTTCCTTTGTCACTGTAATGTTCATTGCGCTATGAAGTATCTAATTGCAGATTTCCAGAAAACTGTGCTAACAAACTGATCACTGAAGAGATACGTGTAACTCTGTGAGTTGCATTCACACTTGGCAATGCAGTTTCTCAGAAAGCTTCTCTTTAGCTATTATGTGAGGATATTTCCTTATCACCATGGGCCCCTATAGGCTCCCAAATATCACTTTGCAGATTCCACGAAAAGAGTGTTAGCAAACTGCTTCTTGAGGCAGAGGTTGTAACTCTGTGAGATGAACTCACAGATCAGAAAGAAGTTTCTCAGAAAGCTTCTTTCACGTTTTGAACGGATGAAATTTCCTTTATCAGCGTAGGCCTCAATGTGATCCAAAGAAGCCCTTCTCAGATTCCTCAAAGACAGTGTTAATGGACTGCTCCACGAAACATAAGTGTAACTCTTAGAGATGAATTCACACATCACCAAGAAGTTTCTAAGAAAGCTTCTTTCTAGTTTTCATCTGTGGATATTTCCTTTGTCACTGTAATGTTCATTGCGGTATGAACTATCTAATTGCAGATTTCCAGAAAACTGTGCTAACAAACTGATCACTGAAGAGAAACGTGTAACTCTGTGAGTTGCATTCACACATGGCAATGCAGTTTCTCAGAAAGCTTCTCTTTAGTTATTATGTGAGGATATTTCCTTTATCACCATGGGCCCCAATAGGCTCCCAAATATCACTTTGCAGATTCCACGAAAAGAGTGTTAGCAAACTGCTTCTTGAGGCAGAGGTTGTAACTCTGTGAGATGAACTCACAGATCAGAAAGAAGTTTCTCAGAAAGCTTCTTTCACGTTTTGAACGGATGAAATTTCCTTTATCAGCGTAGGCCTCAATGTGATCCAAAGAAGCCCTTCTCAGATTCCTCAAAGACAGTGTTAATAGACTGCTCCATGAAACATAAGTGTAACTCTGTGAGATGAATTCACACATCACCTAGAAGTTTCTAAGAAAGCTTCTTTCTAGTTTTCATCTGTGGATATTTCCTTTGTCACTGTAATGTTCATTGCGCTATGAAGTATCTAATTGCAGATTTCCAGAAAACTGTGCTAACAAACTGATCACTGAAGAGAAACGTGTAACTCTGTGAGTTGCATTCACACATGGCAATGCAGTTTCTCAGAAAGCTTCTCTTTAGTTATTATGTGAGGATATTTCCTTTATCACCATGGGCCCCAATAGGCTCCCAAATATCACTTTGCAGATTCCACGAAAAGAGTGTTAGCAAACTGCTTCTTGAGGCAGAGGTTGTAACTCTGTGAGATGAACTCACAGATCAGAAAGAAGTTTCTCAGAAAGCTTCTTTCACGTTTTGAACGGATGAAATTTCCTTTATCAGCGTAGGCCTCAATGTGATCCAAAGAAGCCCTTCTCAGATTCCTCAAAGACAGTGTTAATGGACTGCTCCACGAAACATAAGTGTAACTCTGTGAGATGAATTCACACATCACCAAGAAGTTTCTAAGAAAGCTTCTTTCTAGTTTTCATCTGTGGATATTTCCTTTGTCACTGTAATGTTCATTGCGCTATGAAGTATCTAATTGCAGATTTCCAGAAAACTGTGCTAACAAACTGATCACTGAAGAGAAACGTGTAACTCTGTGAGTTGCATTCACACATGGCAATGCAGTTTCTCAGAAAGCTTCTCTTTAGTTATTATGTGAGGATATTTCCTTTATCACCATGGGCCCCAATAGGCTCCCAAATATCACTTTGCAGATTCCACGAAAAGAGTGTTAGCAAACTGCTTCTTGAGGCAGAGGTTGTAACTCTGTGAGATGAACTCACAGATCAGAAAGAAGTTTCTCAGAAAGCTTCTTTCACGTTTTGAACGGATGAAATTTCCTTTATCAGCGTAGGCCTCAATGTGATCCAAAGAAGCCCTTCTCAGATTCCTCAAAGACAGTGTTAATGGACTGCTCCACGAAACATAAGTGTAACTCTGTGAGATGAATTCACACATCACCAAGAAGTTTCTAAGAAAGCTTCTTTCTAGTTTTCATCTGTGGATATTTCCTTTGTCACTGTAATGTTCATTGCGCTATGAAGTATCTAATTGCAGATTTCCAGAAAACTGTGCTAACAAACTGATCACTGAAGAGAAACGTGTAACTCTGTGAGTTGCATTCACACATGGCAATGCAGTTTCTCAGAAAGCTTCTCTTTAGTTATTATGTGAGGATATTTCCTTTATCACCATGGGCCCCTAATAGGCTCCCAAATATCACTTTGCAGATTCCACGAAAAGAGTGTTAGCAAACTGCTTCTTGAGGCAGAGGTTGTAACTCTGTGAGATGAACTCACAGATCAGAAAGAAGTTTCTCAGAAAGCTTCTTTCACGTTTTGAACGGATGAAATTTCCTTTATCAGCGTAGGCCTCAATGTGATCCAAAGAAGCCCTTCTCAGATTCCTCAAAGACAGTGTTAATGGACTGCTCCACGAAACATAAGTGTAACTCTGTGAGATGAATTCACACATCACCAAGAAGTTTCTAAGAAAGCTTCTTTCTAGTTTTCATCTGTGGATATTTCCTTTGTCACTGTAATGTTCATTGCGCTATGAAGTATCTAATTGCAGATTCCAGAAAACTGTGCTAACAAACTGATCACTGAAGAGAAACGTGTAACTCTGTGAGTTGCATTCACACATGGCAATGCAGTTTCTCAGAAAGCTTCTCTTTAGTTATTATGTGAGGATATTTCCTTTATCACCATGGGCCCCTATAGGCTCCCAAATATCACTTTGCAGATTCCACGAAAAGAGTGTTAGCAAACTGCTTCTTGAGGCAGAGGTTGTAACTCTGTGAGATGAACTCACAGATCAGAAAGAAGTTTCTCAGAAAGCTTCTTTCACGTTTTGAACGGATGAAATTTCCTTTATCAGCGTAGGCCTCAATGTGATCCAAAGAAGCCCTTCTCAGATTCCTCAAAGACAGTGTTAATGGACTGCTCCACGAAACATAAGTGTAACTCTGTGAGATGAATTCACACATCACCAAGAAGTTTCTAAGAAAGCTTCTTTCTAGTTTTCATCTGTGGATATTTCCTTTGTCACTGTAATGTTCATTGCGCTATGAAGTATCTAATTGCAGATTTCCAGAAAACTGTGCTAACAAACTGATCACTGAAGAGAAACGTGTAACTCTGTGAGTTGCATTCACACATGGCAATGCAGTTTCTCAGAAAGCTTCTCTTTAGTTATTATGTGAGGATATTTCCTTTATCACCATGGGCCCCTATAGGCTCCCAAATATCACTTTGCAGATTCCACGAAAAGAGTGTTAGCAAACTGCTTCTTGAGGCAGAGGTTGTAATCTCTGTGAGATGAACTCACAGATCAGAAAGAAGTTTCTCAGAAAGCTTCTTTCACGTTTTGAACGGATGAAATTTCCTTTATCAGCGTAGGCCTCAATGTGATCCAAAGAAGCCCTTCTCAGATTCCTCAAAGACAGTGTTAATGGACTGCTCCACGAAACATAAGTGTAACTCTGTGAGATGAATTCACACATCACCAAGAAGTTTCTAAGAAAGCTTCTTTCTAGTTTTCATCTGTGGATATTTCCTTTGTCACTGTAATGTTCATTGCGCTATGAAGTATCTAATTGCAGATTTCCAGAAAACTGTGCTAACAGACTGATCACTGAAGAGAAACGTGTCACTCTGTGAGTTGCATTCACACATGGCAATGCAGTTTCTCAGAGAGCGTCTCTTTAGTTATTATGTGAGGATATTTCCTTTATCACCATGGGCCCCAATAGGCTCCCAAATATCACTTTGCAGATTCCACGAAAGGAGTGTTAGCAAACTGCTTCTTGAGGCAGAGGTTGTAACTCTGTGAGATGAACTCACAGATCAGAAAGAAGTTTCTCAGAAAGCTTCTTTCACGTTTTGAACGGATGAAATTTCCTTTATCAGCGTAGGCCTCAATGTGATCCAAAGAAGCCCTTCTCAGTTTCCCCAAAGACAGTGTTAATGGACTGCTCCACGAAACATAAGTGTAACTCTGTGAGATGAATTCACACATCACCAAGAAGTTTCTAAGAAAGCTTCTTTCTAGTTTTCATCTGTGGATATTTCCTTTGTCACTGTAATGTTCAGTGCGCTATGAAGTATCTAATTGCAGATCTCCAGAAAACTGTGCTAACAAACTGATCACTGAAGAGAAACGTGTAACTCTGTGAGTTGCATTCACACATGGCAATGCAGTTTCTCAGAAAGCTTCTCTTTAGTTATTATGTGAGGATATTTCCTTTATCACCATGGGCCCCTATAGGGTCCCAAATATCACTTTGCAGATTCCACGAAAAGAGTGTTAGCAAACTGCTTCTTGAGGCAGAGATTGTAACTCTGTGAGATGAACTCACAGATCAGAAAGAAGTTTCTCAGAAAGCTTCTTTCACGTTTTGAACGGATGAAATTTCCTTTATCAGCGTAGGCCTCAATGTGATCCAAAGAAACCCTTCTCAGTTTCCCCGAAGACAGTGTTAATGGACTGCTCCACGAAACATAAGTGTAACTCTGTGAGATGAATTCACACATCACCTAGAAGTTTCTAAGAAAGCTTCTTTCTAGTTTTCATCTGGGGATATTTCCTTTGTCACTGTAATGTTCATTGCGCTATGAAGTACCTAATTGCAGATCTCCAGAAAACTGTGCTAACAAACTGATCACTGAAGAGAAACGTGTAACTCTGTGAGTTGCATTCACACATGGCAATGCAGTTTCTCAGAAAGCTTCTGTTTGGTTATTATGTGAGGATATTTCCTTTATAACCATGGGCCCCTAAAGGCTCCCAAATATCATTTTACAGATTCCAGGAGAAGAGTGTTAGCACCCTTCTTCTTGAGGCAGAGGTTGTAACTCTGTGAGATGAACTCACAGATCAGAAAGAAGTTTCTCAGAAAGCTTCTTTCACGTTTTGAACGTATGAAATTTCCTTTATCATCGTAGGCCTCAATGTGATCCAAAGAAGCCCTTCTCAGATTCCTCAAAGACAGTGTTAAAGGACTGCTCCACGAAACATAAGTGTAACTCTGTGAGATGAATTCACACATCACCAAGAGGTTTCTAAGAAAGCTTCTTTCTAGTTTTCATCTGTGGATATTTCCTTTGTCACTGTAATGTTCATTGCGCTATGAAGTATCTAATTGCAGATTTCCAGAAAACTGTGCTAACAAACTGATCACTGAAGAGAAACGTGTAACTCTGTGAGTTGCATTCACACATGTCAATGCAGTTTCTCAGAAAGCTTCTGTTTAGTTATTATGTGAGGATATTTCCTTTATCACCATGGGCCCATATAGGCTTCCAAATATCACTTTGCAGATTCCATGAGAAAAGTGTTAGCAAACTGCTTCCTGAGGCAGAGGTTGTAACTCTGTGAGATGAACTCAGAGATCAGAAAGAAGTTTCTCAGAAAGCTTCTTTGACGTTTTGAACGGATGAAATTTCCTTTATCAGCGTAGGCCTCAATGTGATCCAAAGAAGCCCTTCTCAGATTCCTCAAAGACAGTGTTAATGGACTGCTCCACGAAACATAAGTGTAACTCTGTGAGATGAATTCACACATCACCAAGAAGTTTCTAAGAAAGCTTCTTTCTAGTTTTCATCTGTGGATATTTCCTTTGTTACTGTAATGTTCATTGCGCTATGAAGTATCTAATTGCAGATGTCCAGAAAACTGTGCTAACAAACTGATCACTGAAGAGAAACGTGTAACTCTGTGAGTTGCATTCACACTTGGCAATGCAGTTTCTCAGAAAGCTTCTCTTTAGTTATTATGTGAGGATATTTCCCTTATCACCATGGGCCCCTATAGGGTCCCAAATATCACTTTGCAGATTCTACGAAAAGAGTGTTAGCAAACTGCTTCTTGAGGCAGAAGTTGTAACTCTGTGAGATGAACTCACAGATCAGAAAGATGTTTCTCAGAATGCTTCTTTCACGTTTTGAACGGATGAAATTTCCTTTATCAGCGTAGGCCTCAATGTGATCCAATGAAGCCCTTCTCAGTTTCCCCAAAGACAGTGTTGATGGACTGCTCCACGAAAGAAGTGTAACTCTGAGAGATGAATTCACACATCACCAAGAAGTTTCTAAGAAAGCTTCTTTCTAGTTTTCATCTGTGGATATTTCCTTTGTCACTGTAGTGTTCATTGCGCTATGAAGTATCTAATTGCAGATCTCCAGAAAACTGTGCTAACAAACTGATCACTGAAGAGAAACGTGTAACTCTGTGAGTTGCATTCACACATGGCAATGCAGTTTCTCAGAAAGCTTCTCTTTAGTTATTATGTGAGGATATTTCCTTTATCACCATTGGCCCCTATAGGCTCCCAAATATCACTTTGCAGTTTCCACGAGAAGAGTGTTAGCAAACTTCTTCTTGAGGCAGAGGTTGTAACTCTGTGAGTTGAACTCACAGATCAGAAAGAAGTTTCTCAGAAAGCTTCTTTCACGTTTTGAACGGATGAAATTTCCATTATCAGCGTAGGCCTCAATGTGATCCAGAGAAGCCCTTCTCAGATTCCTCAAAGACAGTGTTAATGGACTGCTCCACGAAACATAAGTGTAACTCTGTGAGATGAATTCACACATCACCAGTAAGTTTCTAAGAAAGCTTCTTTCAAGTTTTCTTCTGTGGATATTTCCTTTGTCACTGTAATGTTCATTGTGCTATGAAGTATCTACTTGCAGATTTCCAGAAAACTGTGCTAACAAACTGATCACTGAAGAGAAACGTGTCACTCTGTGAGTTGCATTCACACATGGCAATGCAGTTTCTCAGAGAGCTTCTCTTTAGTTATTATGTGAGGATATTTCCTTTATCACCATGGGCCCCAATAGGCCCCCAATTATCACTTTGCAGATTCCACGAAAAGAGTGTTAGCAAACTGCTTCTTGAGGCAGAGGTTGTAACTCTGTGAGATGAACTCACAGATCAGAAAGAAGTTTCTCAGAAAGCTTCTTTCACGTTTTGAACGGATGAAATTTCCTTTATCAGCGTAGGCCTCAATGTGATCCAAAGAAGCCCTTCTCAGTTTCCCCAAAGACAGTGTTAATGGACTGCTCCACGAAACATAAGTGTAACTCTGTGAGATGAATTCACACATCACCAAGAAGTTTCTAAGAAAGCTTCCTTCTAGTTTTCATCTGTGGATATTTCCTTTGTCACTGTAATGTTCATTGCGCTATGAAGTATCTAATTGCAGATCTCCAGAAAACTGTGCTAACAAACTGATCACTGAAGAGAAACGTGTAACTCTGTGAGTTGCATTCACACATGGCAATGCAGTTTCTCAGAAAGCTTCTGTTTAGTTATTATGTGAAGATATTTCATTCATCACCATGGACCCATATAGGCTCCCAAATATCACTTTGCAGATTCCACGAAAAGAGTGTTAGCAAACTGCTTCCTGAGGCAGAGGTTGTAACTCTGTGAGATGAACTCACAGATCAGAAAGAAGTTTCTCTGAAAGATTCTTTCAAGTTTTGAATGGATGAAATTTCCTATATCAGCGTAGGCCTCAATGTGATCAAAAGAAGCCCTTCTCAGATTCCTCAAAGACAGTGTTAATGGACTGCTCCACGAAACATAAGTGTAACTCTGTGAGATGAATTCACACATCACCAGGAAGATTCTAAGAAATCTTCTTTCTAGTTTTCATCTGTGGATATTTCCTTGGTCACTGTAATGTTCATTGCGCTATGAAGTATCTAATTGCAGATCTCCAGAAAACTGTGCTAACAAACTGATCACTGAAGAGAAACGTGTAACTCTGTGAGTTGCATTCACACATGGCAATGCAGTTTCTCAGAAAGCTTCTCTTTAGTTATTATGTGAGGATATTTCCTTTATCACCATGGGCCCCTAAAGGCTCCCAAATATCACTTTGCAGATTCCACGAAAAGAGTGTTAGCAAACTGCTTCTTGAGGCAGAGGTTGTAACTCTGTGAGATGAACTCACAGATCAGAAAGAAGTTTCTCAGAAAGCTTCTTTCACGTTTTGAACGGATGAAATTTCCTTTATCAGCTTAGGCCTCAATGTGATCCAAAGAAGCCCTTCTCAGATTCCTCAAAGACAGTGTTAATGGACTGCTCCAAGAAACATAAGCGTAACTCTGTGAGATGAATTCACACATCACCAAGAAGTTTCTAAGAAAGCTTCTTTCTAGTTTTCATCTGTGGATATTTCCTTTGTCACTGTAATGTTCATTGCGCTATGAAGTATCTAATTGCAGAACTCCAGAAAACTGTGCTAACAAACTGATCACTGAAGAGAAACGTGTAACTCTGTGAGTTGCATTCACACCTGGCAATGCAGTTTCTCAGAAAGCTTCTCTTTAGTTATTATGTGAGGATATTTCCTTTATCAGCATGGACCCTTATAGGCTCCCAAATATCACTTTGCAGATTCCACGAAAAGAGTGTTAGCAAACTGCTTCTTGAGGCAGAGGTTGTAACTCTGTGAGATGAACTCACAGATCAGAAAGAAGTTTCTCAGAAAGCTTCTTTCACGTTTTGAACGGATGAAATTTCCTTTATCAGCGTAGGCCTCAATGTGATCCAAAGAAGCCCTTCTCAGATTCCTCAAAGACAGTGTTAATGGACTGCTCCACGAAACATAAGCGAAACTCTGTTAGATGAATTCACACATCACCAAGAAGTTTCTAAGAAAGCTTCTTTCTAGTTTTCATCTGTGAATATTTCCTTTGTCACTGTAATGTTCATTGCGCTATGAAGTATCTAATTGCAGATCTCCAGACAACTGGGATAACAAATTGATCACTGAAGAGAAACGTGTAACTCTGTGGGTTGCAGTCACACATGGCAATGCAGTTTCTCAGAAAGCTTCTCTTTAGTTATTATGTGAGGTTATTTCCTTTATCACCATGGGCCCCTATAGGCTCCCAAATATCACTTTGCAGATTCCACGAGAAGAGTGTTAGCAAACTGCTTATTGAGGCAGAGGTTGTATCTCTGTGCGATGAACTCACAGATCAGAAAGAAGTTTCTCAGAAAGCTTCTTTGACGTTTTGAACGGATGAAATTTCCTTTATCAGCGTAGGCCTCAATGTGATCCAAAGAAGCCCTTCTCAGTTTCCCCAAAGACAGTGTTAATGGACTGCTCCACGAAACATAAGTGTAACTCTGTGAGATGAATTCACACATCACCAAGAAGTTTCTAAGAAAGCTTCTTTCTAGTTTTCATCTGTGGATATTTCCTTTGTCACTGTAATGTTCATTGCGCTATGAAGTATCTAATTGCAGATCTCCAGAAAACTGTGCTAACAAACTGATCACTGAAGAGAAACGTGTAACTCTGTGAGTTGCATTCACACATGGCAATGCAGTTTCTCAGAAAGCTTCTCTTTAGTTATTATGTGAGGATATTTCCTTTATCACCATGGGCCCCTATAGGGTCCCAAATATCACTTTGCAGATTCCACGAAAAGAGTGTTAGCAAACTGCTTCTTGAGGCAGAGATTGTAACTCTGTGAGATGAACTCACAGATCAGAAAGAAGTTTCTCAGAAAGCTTCTTTCACGTTTTGAACGGATGAAATTTCCTTTATCAGCGTAGGCCTCAATGTGATCCAAAGAAACCCTTCTCAGTTTCCCCGAAGACAGTGTTAATGGACTGCTCCACGAAACATAAGTGTAACTCTGTGAGATGAATTCACACATCACCTAGAAGTTTCTAAGAAAGCTTCTTTCTAGTTTTCATCTGCGGATATTTCCTTTGTCACTGTAATGTTCATTGCGCTATGAAGTACCTAATTGCAGATCTCCAGAAAACTGTGCTAACAAACTGATCACTGAAGAGAAACGTGTAACTCTGTGAGTTGCATTCACACATATCAATGCAGTTTCTCAGAAAGCTTCTCTTTAGTTATTATGTGAGGATATTTCCTTTATCACCATGGGCCCCTAATAGGCTCCCAAATATCACTTTGACAGATTCCACGAGAAGAGTGTTAGCAACCTTCTTCTTGAGGCAGAGGTTGTAACTCTGTGAGATGAACTCACAGATCAGAAAGAAGTTTCTCAGAAAGCTTCTTTCACGTTTTGAACGTATGAAATTTCCTTTATCATCGTAGGCCTCAATGTGATCCAAAGAAGCCCTTCTCAGATTCCTCAAAGACAGTGTTAATGGACTGCTCCACGAAACATAAGTGTAACTCTGTGAGATGAATTCACACATCACCAAGAGGTTTCTAAGAAAGCTTCTTTCTAGTTTTCATCTGTGGATATTTCCTTTGTCACTGTAATGTTCATTGCGCTATGAAGTATCTAATTGCAGATTTCCAGAAAACTGTGCTAACAAACTGATCACTGAAGAGAAACGTGTAACTCTGTGAGTTGCATTCACACATGTCAATGCAGTTTCTCAGAAAGCTTCTGTTTAGTTATTATGTGAGGATATTTCCTTTATCACCATGGGCCCATATAGGCTTCCAAATATCACTTTGCAGATTCCATGAGAAAAGTGTTAGCAAACTGCTTCCTGAGGCAGAGTTTGTAACTCTGTGAGATGAACTCAGAGATCAGAGAGAAGTTTCTCAGAAAGCTTCTTTCACGTTTTGAACGGATGAAATTTCCTTTATCAGCGTAGGCCTCAATGTAATCCAAAGAAGCCCTTCTCAGATTCCTCAAAGACAGTGTTAATGGACTGCTCCACGAAACATAAGTGTAACTCTGTGAGATGAATTCACACATCACCAAGAAGTTTCTAAGAAAGCTTCTTTCTAGTTTTCATCTGTGGATATTTCCTTTGTCACTGTAATGTTCATTGCGCTATGAAGTATCTAATTGCAGATGTCCAGAAAACTGTGCTAACAAACTGATCACTGAAGAGAAACGTGTAACTCTGTGAGTTGCATTCACACATTGGCAATGCAGTTTCTCAGAAAGCTTCTCTTTAGTTATTATGTGAGGATATTTCCCTTATCACCATGGGCCCCTATAGGGTCCCAAATATCACTTTGCAGATTCTACGAAAAGAGTGTTAGCAAACTGCTTCTTGAGGCAGAAGTTGTAACTCTGTGAGATGAACTCACAGATCAGAAAGATGTTTCTCAGAATGCTTCTTTCACGTTTTGAACGGATGAAATTTCCTTTATCAGCGTAGGCCTCAATGTGATCCAATGACGCCCTTCTCAGTTTCCCCAAAGACAGTGTTGATGGACTGCTCCACGAAAGAAGTGTAACTCTAAGAGATGAATTCACACATCACCAAGAAGTTTCTAAGAAAGCTTCTTTCTAGTTTTCATCTGTGGATATTTCCTTTGTCACTGTAGTGTTCATTGCGCTATGAAGTATCTAATTGCAGATCTCCAGAAAACTGTGCTAACAAACTGATCACTGAAGAGAAACGTGTAACTCTGTGAGTTGCATTCACACATGGCAATGCAGTTTCTCAGAAAGCTTCTCTTTAGTTATTATGTGAGGATATTTCCTTTATCACCATTGGCCCCTATAGGCTCCCAAATATCACTTTGCAGTTTCCACGAGAAGAGTGTTAGCAAACTTCTTCTTGAGGCAGAGGTTGTAACTCTGTGAGTTGAACTCACAGATCAGAAAGAAGTTTCTCAGAAAGCTTCTTTCACGTTTTGAACGGATGAAATTTCCATTATCAGCGTAGGCCTCAATGTGATCCAGAGAAGCCCTTCTCAGATTCCTCAAAGACAGTGTTAATGGACTGCTCCACGAAACATAAGTGTAACTCTGTGAGATGAATTCACACATCACCAGTAAGTTTCTAAGAAAGCTTCTTTCAAGTTTTCTTCTGTGGATATTTCCTTTGTCACTGTAATGTTCATTGTGCTATGAAGTATCTACTTGCAGATTTCCAGAAAACTGTGCTAACAAACTGATCACTGAAGAGAAACGTGTCACTCTGTGAGTTGCATTCACACATGGCAATGCAGTTTCTCAGAAAGCTTCTCTTTAGTTATTATGTGAGGATATTTCCTTTATCACCATGGGCCCCAATAGGCTCCCCAATATCACTTTGCAGATTCCACGAAAAGAGTGTTAGCAAACTGCTTCTTGAGGCAGAGGTTGTAACTCTGTGAGATGAACTCACAGATCAGAAAGAAGTTTCTCAGAAAGCTTCTTTCACGTTTTGAACGGATGAAATTTCCTTTATCAGCGTAGGCCTCAATGTGATCCAAAGAAGCCCTTCTCAGTTTCCCCAAAGACAGTGTTAATGGACTGCTCCACGAAACATAAGTGTAACTCTGTGAGATGAATTCACACATCACCAAGAAGTTTCTAAGAAAGCTTCCTTCTAGTTTTCATCTGTGGATATTTCCTTTGTCACTGTAATGTTCATTGCGCTATGAAGTATCTAATTGCAGATCTCCAGAAAACTGTGCTAACAAACTGATCACTGAAGAGAAACGTGTAACTCTGTGAGTTGCATTCACACATGGCAATGCAGTTTCTCAGAGAGCTTCTCTTTAGTTATTATGTGAAGATATTTCATTCATCACCATGGACCCATATAGGCTCCCAAATATCACTTTGCAGATTCCACGAAAAGAGTGTTAGCAAACTGCTTCCTGAGGCAGAGGTTGTAACTCTGTGAGATGAACTCACAGATCAGAAAGAAGTTTCTCTGAAAGATTCTTTCAAGTTTTGAACGGATGAAATTTCCTATATCAGCGTAGGCCTCAATGTGATCAAAAGAAGCCCTTCTCAGATTCCTCAAAGACAGTGTTAATGGACTGCTCCACGAAACATAAGTGTAACTCTGTGAGATGAATTCACACATCACCAGGAAGATTCTAAGAAATCTTCTTTCTAGTTTTCATCTGTGGATATTTCCTTTGTCACTGTAATGTTCATTGCGCTATGAAGTATCTAATTGCAGATCTCCAGAAAACTGTGCTAACAAACTGATCACTGAAGAGAAACGTGTAACTCTGTGAGTTGCATTCACACATGGCAATGCAGTTTCTCAGAAAGCTTCTCTTTAGTTATTATGTGAGGATATTTCCTTTATCACCATGGGCCCCTAATAGGCTCCCAAATATCACTTTGCAGATTCCACGAAAAGAGTGTTAGCAAACTGCTTCTTGAGGCAGAGGTTGTAACTCTGTGAGATGAACTCACAGATCAGAAAGAAGTTTCTCAGAAAGCTTCTTTCACGTTTTGAACGGATGAAATTTCCTTTATCAGCTTAGGCCTCAATGTGATCCAAAGAAGCCCTTCTCAGATTCCTCAAAGACAGTGTTAATGGACTGCTCCAAGAAACATAAGCTGTAACTCTGTGAGATGAATTCACACATCACCAAGAAGTTTCTAAGAAAGCTTCTTTCTAGTTTTCATCTGTGGATATTTCCTTTGTCACTGTAATGTTCATTGCGCTATGAAGTATCTAATTGCAGAACTCCAGAAAACTGTGCTAACAAACTGATCACTGAAGAGAAACGTGTAACTCTGTGAGTTGCATTCACACATGGCAATGCAGTTTCTCAGAAAGCTTCTCTTTAGTTATTATGTGAGGATATTTCCTTTATCACCCTGGACCCTTATAGGCTCCCAAATATCACTTTGCAGATTCCACGAAAAGAGTGTTAGCAAACTGCTTCTTGAGGCAGAGATTGTAACTCTGTGAGATGAACTCACAGATCAGAAAGAAGTTTCTCAGAAAGCTTCTTTCACGTTTTGAACGGATGAAATTTCCTTTATCAGCGTAGGCCTCAATGTGATCCAAAGAAGCCCTTCTCAGATTCCTCAAAGACAGTGTTAATGGACTGCTCCACGAAACATAAGCGAAACTCTGTTAGATGAATTCACACATCACCAAGAAGTTTCTAAGAAAGCTTCTTTCTAGTTTTCATCTGTGAATATTTCCTTTGTCACTGTAATGTTCATTGCGCTATGAAGTATCTAATTGCAGATTTCCAGACAACTGGGATAACAAATTGATCACTGAAGAGAAACGTGTAACTCTGTGGGTTGCAGTCACACATGGCAATGCAGTTTCTCAGAAAGCTTCTCTTTAGTTATTATGTGAGGTTATTTCCTTTATCACCATGGGCCCCTATAGGCTCCCAAATATCACTTTGCAGATTCCACGAGAAGAGTGTTAGCAAACTGCTTATTGAGGCAGAGGTTGTATCTCTGTGCGATGAACTCACAGATCAGAAAGAAGTTTCTCAGAAAGCTTCTTTGACGTTTTGAACGGATGAAATTTCCTTTATCAGCGTAGGCCTCAATGTGATCCAAAGAAGCCCTTCTCAGTTTCCCCAAAGACAGTGTTAATGGACTGCTCCACGAAACATAAGTGTAACTCTGTGAGATGAATTCACACATCAAAAAGCAGTTTCTAAGAAAGCTTCTTTGCAGTTTTAATCTGTGGATATTTCCTTTGTCACTGTAATGTTCATTGCGCTATGAAGTATCCAATTGCACATTTCCAGAAAACTGTGCTAACAAACTGATCACTGAAGAGAAACGTGTAACTCTGTGAGTTGCATTCACACATGGCAATGCAGTTTCTCAGAAAGCTTCTCTTTAGTTATTATGTGAGGATATTTCCTTTATCACCATGGGCCCCTAAAGGCTCCCAAATATCACTTTGCAGATTCCACGAAAAGAGTGTTAGCAAACTGCTTCTTGAGGCAGACGTTGTAACTCTGTTAGATGAACTCACAGATCAGAAAGAAGTTTCTCAAAAAGCTTCTTTCACGTTTTGAACGGATGAAATTTCCTTTATCAGCTTAGGCCTCAATATGATCCAAAGAAGCCCTTCTCAGATTCCCCAAAGACAGTGTTAATGGACTGCTCCAAGAAACATAAGAGTAACTCTGTGAGATGAATTCACACATCACCTAGAAGTTTCTAAGAAAGCTTCTTTCTAGTTTTCATCTGTGGATATTACCTTTGTCACTGTAATATTAATTGAGATATGAAGTATCTAATTGCAGATTTCCAGAAAACTGTGCTAACAAACTGATCACGAAGGGAAACGTGTAACTCTGTGAGTTGCATTCACACATGACAATGCAGTTTCTCAGAAAGCTTCCCTTTAGTTATTATGTGAGGATAATTCCTTTATCCACCATGGGCCCCAATATTCTCCCAAATATCACTTTGCAGATTCCACGAAAAGAGTGATAGCAAACTGCTTCTTGAGGCAGAGGTTGTAACTCTGTGAGATGAACTCACAGATCAGAAAGAAGTTTCTCAGAAAGCTTCTTTCACGTTTTGAACGGATGAAATTTCCTTTATCAGCGTAGGCCTCAATGTGATCCAAAGACGCCCTTCTCAGTTTTCCCAAAAACAGTGTTAAAGGACTGCTCCATGAAACATAAATGTTACTCTGTGAGATGAATTCACACATCATCAAGAAGTTTCTTAGAAAGCTTCTTTCTAGTTTTCATCTGTGGATATTTCCTTTGTCCCTGGAATGTTCATTGCGCTATGAAGTATCTAACTGAAGATCTCTAGAAAACTGTGCTAACAAACTGATCACTGAAGAGAAACGTGTAACTCTGTGAGTTGCATTCACACATGGCAATGCAGTTTCTCAGAAAGCTTCTCTTTAGTTATTATGTGAGGATATTTCCTTTATCACCATGGGCCCTTATAGGCTCCCAAATATCACTTTGCAGATTCCACGAATAGAGTGTTAGCAAACTGCTTCTTGAGGCAGAGATTGTAACTCTGTGAGATGAACTCACAGATCAGAAAGAAGTTTCTCAGAAAGCTTCTTTCACGTTTTGAACGGATGAAATTTCCTTTATCAGCGTAGGCCTCAATGTGATCCAAGGAAGCCCTTCTCAGATTCCTCAAAGACAGTGTTAATGTGCTGCTCCACGAAACATAAGCGAAACTCTGTTAGATGAATTCACACATCACCAAGAAGTTTCTAAGAAAGCTTCTTTCTAGTTTTCATCTGTGGATATTTCCTTTGTCACTGTAATGTTCATTGCGCTATGAAGTATCTAATTGCAGATGTCCAGACAACTGGGATAACAAACTGATCACTGAAGAGAAACGTGTAACTCTGTGAGTTGCATTCACACATGGCAATGCAGTTTCTCAGAAAGCTTCTCTTTAGTTACTATGTGAGGTTATTTCCTTTATCACCATGGGCCCCTATAGGCTCCCAAATATCACTTTGCAGATTCCACGAGAAGAGTGTTAGCAAACTGCTTATTGAGGCAGAGGTTGTATCTCTGTGCGATGAACTCACAGATCAGAAAGAAGTTTCTCAGAAAGCTTCTTTGACGTTTTGAACGGATGAAATTTCCTTTATCAGCGTAGGCCTCAATGTGATCCAAAGAAGCCCTTCTCAGTTTCCCCAAAGACAGTGTTAATGGACTGCTCCACGAAACATAAGTGTAACTCTGTGAGATGAATTCACACATCAAAAATCAGTTTCTAAGAAAGCTTCTTTGCAGTTTTAATCTGTGGATATTTCCTTTGTCACTGTAATGTTCATTGCGCTATGAAGTATCTAATTGCAGATTTCCAGAAAACTGTGCTAACAAACTGATCACTGAAGAGAAACGTGTAACTCTGTGAGTTGCATTCACACATGGCAATGCAGTTTCTCAGAAAGCTTCTCTTTAGTTATTATGTGAGGATATTTCCTTTATCACCATGGGCCCCTAAAGGCTCCCAAATATCACTTTGCAGATTCCACGAAAAGAGTGTTAGCAAACTGCTTCTTGAGGCAGAGGTTGTAACTCTGTGAGATGAACTCACAGATCAGAAAGAAGTTTCTCAGAAAGCTTCTTTCACGTTTTGAACGGATGAAATTTCCTTTATCAGCTTAGGCCTCAATGTGATCCAAAGAAGCCCTTCTCAGATTCCCCAAAGACAGTGTTAATGGACTGCTCTAAGAAACATAAGAGTAACTCTGTGAGATGAATTCACACATCACCAAGAAGTTTCTAAGAAAGCTTCTTTCTAGGTTTCATCTGTGGATATTACCTTTGTCACTGTAATGTTAATTGAGATATGAAGTATCTAATTGCAGATTTCCAGAAAACTGTGCTAACAAACTGATCACGAAGGGAAACGTGTAACTCTGTGAGTTGCATTCACACATGGCAATGCAGTTTCTCAGAAAGCTTCCCTTTAGTTATTATGTGAGGATAATTCCTTTATCACCATGGGCCCCAATATTCTCCCAAATATCACTTTGCAGATTCCACGAAAAGAGTGATAGCAAACTGCTTCTTGAGGCAGAGGTTGTAACTCTGAGAGATGAACTCACAGATCAGAAAGAAGTTTCTCAGAAAGCTTCTTTCACGTTTTGAACGGATGAAAGTTCCTTTATCAGCGTAGGCCTCAATGTGATCCAAAGACGCCCTTCTCAGTTTTCCCAAAAACAGTGTTAAAGGACTGCTCCATGAAACATAAATGTTACTCTGTGAGATGAATTCACACATCATCAATAAGTTTCTTAGAAAGCTTCTTTCTAGTTTTCATCTGTGGATATTTCCTTTGTCCCTGGAATGTTCATTGCGCTATGAAGTATCTAATTGAAGATCTCCAGAAAACTGTGCTAACAAACTGATCACTGAAGAGAAATGTGTAACTCTGTGAGTTGCATTCACACATGGCAATGCAGTTTCTCAGAAAGCTTCTTTTTAGTTATTAAGTGAGGATATTTCCTTTATCACCATGGGCCCCTATAGGCTCCCAAATATCACTTTGCAGATTCCACGAAAAGAGTGTTAGCAAACTGCTTCTTGAGGCAGAGATTGTAACTCTGTGAGGTGAACTCACAGATCAGAAAGAAGTTTCTCAGAAAGCTTCTTTCACGTTTTGAACGGATGAAATTTCCTTTATCAGCGTAGGCCTCAATGTGATCCAAAGAAGCCCTTCTCATATTCCTCAAAGACAGTGTTAATGGACTGCTCCACGAAACATAAGCGTAACTCTGTTAGATGAATTCACAAATCACCAAGAAGTTTCTAAGAGAGCTTCTTTCTAGTTTTCATCTGTGGATATTTCCTTTGTCACTGTAATGTTCATTGCGCTATGAAGTATCTAATTGCAGATTTCCAGAAAACTGTGCTGGCAATACAGTTTCTCAGAAAGCTTGTTTTTCGTTATTATGTGAGGATATTTCCTTTATCACCATGGGCCCCAATAGGCTCTCAAATATCACTTTGCAGATTCCACGAAAAGAGTGTTAGCAAACTGCTTCTTGAGGCAGAGGTTGGAACTCTGTGAGATGAACCCACAGATCCGAAAGAAGTTTCTCAGAAAGATTCGTTCACGTTTTGAACGGATGAAATTTCCTTTATCAGCGTAGGCCTGAATGTGATCCAAAGAAGCCCTTCTCAGATTCCTCAAAGACAGTGTTAATGGACTGCTCCACGAAACATAAGTGTAACTCTGTGAGATGAATTCACACATCACCAAGAAGTTTCTAAGAAAGCTTCTTTCTAGTTTTCATCTGTGGATATTTCCTTTGTCACTGTAATGTTCATTGCGCTATGAAGTTTCTAATTGCAGATCTCCAGAAAACTGTGCTAACAAACTGATCCCTGAAGAGAAACGTGTAACTCTGTGAGTTGCATTCACACATGGCAATGCAGTTTCTCAGAAAGCTTCTCTTTAGTTATTATGTGAGGATATTTTCTTTATCACCATGGGCACCAATAGGCTCCCAAATATCACTTTGCAGATTCCACGAGAAGAGTGTTAGCAAACTGCTTCTTGAGGCAGAGGTTGGAACTCTGTGAGATGAAATCACAGATCGGAAGGAAGTTTCTCAGAAAGATTCTTTCACGTTTTGAACGGATGAAATTTCCTTTATCAGCGTAGGCCTCAATGTGATCCAAAGACGCCCTTCTCAGTTTTCCCAAAAACAGTGTTAAAGGACTGCTCCATGAAACATAAATGTTACTCTGTGAGATGAATTCACACATCATCAATAAGTTTCTTAGAAAGCTTCTTTCTAGTTTTCATCTGTGGATATTTCCTTTGTCCCTGGAATGTTCATTGCGCTATGAAGTATCTAATTGAAGATCTCCAGAAAACTGTGCTAACAAACTGATCACTGAAGAGAAATGTGTAACTCTGTGAGTTGCATTCACACATGGCAATGCAGTTTCTCAGAAAGCTTCTCTTTAGTTATTAAGTGAGGATATTTCCTTTATCACCATGGGCCCCTATAGGCTCCCAAATATCACTTTGCAGATTCCACGAAAAGAGTGTTAGCAAACTGCTTCTTGAGGCAGAGATTGTAACTCTGTGAGGTGAACTCACATATCAGAAAGAAGTTTCTCAGAAAGCTTCTTTCACGTTTTGAACGGATGAAATTTCCTTTATCAGCGTAGGCCTCAATGTGATCCAAAGAAGCCCTTCTCATATTCCTCAAAGACAGTGTTAATGGACTGCTCCACGAAACATAAGCGTAACTCTGTTAGATGAATTCACAAATCACCAAGAAGTTTCTAAGAGAGCTTCTTTCTAGTTTTCATCTGTGTATATTTCCTTTGTCACTGTAATGTTCATTGCGCTATGAAGTATCTAATTGCAGATTTCCAGAAAACTGTGCTGGCAATACAGTTTCTCAGAAAGCTTGTTTTTCGTTATTATGTGAGGATATTTCCTTTATCAACATGGGCCCCAATAGGCTCTCAAATATCACTTTGCAGATTCCACGAAAAGAGTGTTAGCAAACTGCTTCTTGAGGCAGAGGTTGGAACTCTGTGAGATGAACCCACAGATCCGAAAGAAGTTTCTCAGAAAGATTCGTTCACGTTTTGAACGGATGAAATTTCCTTTATCAGCGTAGGCCTGAATGTGATCCAAAGAAGCCCTTCTCAGATTCCTCAAAGACAGTGTTAATGGACTGCTCCACGAAACATAAGTGTAACTCTGTGAGATGAATTCACACATCACCAAGAAGTTTCTAAGAATGCTTCTTTCTAGTTTTCATCTGTGGATATTTCCTTTGTCACTGTAATGTTCATTGCGCTATGAAGTTTCTAATTGCAGATCTCCAGAAAACTGTGCTAACAAACTGATCCCTGAAGAGAAACGTGTAACTCTGTGAGTTGCATTCACACATGGCAATGCAGTTTCTCAGAAAGCTTCTCTTTAGTTATTATGTGAGGATATTTTCTTTATCACCATGGGCACCAATAGGCTCCCAAATATCACTTTGCAGATTCCACGAGAAGAGTGTTAGCAAACTGCTTCTTGAGGCAGAGGTTGGAACTCTGTGAGATGAAATCACAGATCGGAAAGAAGTTTCTCAGAAAGATTCTTTCACGTTTTGAACGGATGAAATTTCCTTTATCAGCGTAGGCCTCAATGTGATCCAAAGAAGCCCTTCTCAGATTCCTCAAAGACAGTGTTAATGGACTGCTCCACGAAACATAAGTGTAACTCGGGGAGATGAATTCACACATCACCAAGAAGTTTCTAAGAAAGCTTCTTTCTAGTTTTCATCTGTGGATATTTCCTTTGTCACTGTAATGTTCATTGCGCTATGAAGTATCTAATTGCAGATTTCCAGAAAACTGTGCTAACAAACTGATCCCTGAAGAGAAACGTGTAACTCTGTGAGTTGCATTCACACATGGCAATGCAGTTTCCCAGAAAGCTTCTCTTTAGTTATTATGTGAGGATATTCCCTTTATCACCATGGGCCCCTATAGGCTCCCAAATATCACTTTGCAGATTCCACGAGAAGAGTGTTAGCAAACTTCTTCTTGAGGCAGAGGTTGTAACTCTGTGAGATGACCTCAGAGATCAGAAAGAAGTTTCTCAGAAAGCTTCTTTCACGTTTTGAACGGATGAAATTTCCTTTATCAGCGTAGGCCTCAATGTGATCCAAAGAAGCCCTTCTCAGATTCCTCAAAGACAGTGTTAATGGACTGCTCCACAAAACATAAGTGTAACTCTGTGAGATGAATTCACACATCACAAAGAAGTTTCTAAGAAAACTTCTTTCTAGTTTTCATCTGTGAATATTTCCTTTGTCACTGTAATATTCATTGCGCTGTGAAGTATCTAAATGCACATTTCCAGAAAACTGTGCTAACAAACTGATCACTGAAGAGAAACGTGTAACTCTGTGAGTTGCATTCACACATGGCAATGCAGTTTCTCAGGAAGCTTCTCTTTAGTTATTATGTGAGGATATTTCCTTTATCACCATGGGCCCCAATAGGCTCCCAAATATCACTTTGCAGATTCCACGAAAAGAGTGGTAGCAAACTGCTTCTTGAGGCAGAGTTTGTAACTCTGTGAGATGAACTCAAAGATCAGAAAGAAGTTCCTCAGAAAGCTTCTTTCACGTTTTGAACGGATGAAATTTCCTTCATCAGCGTAGTCCTCAATGTGATCCAAAGAAGCCCTTCTCAGTTTCCCCAAAGACAGTGTTAATGGACTGCTCCACGAAACATAAGTGTAACTCTCTGAGATGAATTCACACATCACCAAGAAGTTTCTAAGAAAGCTTCTTTCTAGTTTTCATCTGTGAATATTTCCTTTGTGACTGTAATGTTCATTGCGCTATGAAGTATCTAATTGCAGATTTACAGAAAACTGTGCTAACAAACTGATCACTGAAGAGAAACGTGTAACTCTGTGAGTTGCATTCACACATGGCAATGCAGTTTCTCAGAAACCTTCTCTTTAGTTATTATGTGAGGATATTTCCTTTATCACCATGGGCCCCTATAGGCTCCTAAATATCACTTTGCAGATTCCACGAGAAGAGGGTTAGCAACCTTCTTCTTGAGGCAGAGGTTGTAACTCTGTGAGATGAAAACACAGATCAGAAAGAAGTTTCTCAGAAAGCTTCTTTCACGTTTTGAACTGATGAAATTTCCTTTATTAGCGTAGGCCTCAATGTGATCCAAAGAAGCCCTTCTCAGATTCCTCAAAGACAGTGTTAATGGACTGCTCCTCAAAACATAAGTGTAACTCTGTGAGATGAATTCACAAATCACCAAGAAGTTTCTAAGAAAGCTTCTTTCTAGTTTTCATCTGTGGATATTTCCTTTGTCACTGTAATGTTCATTGCGTTATGAAGTATCAAATTGCAGATCTCCAGAAAACTGTGCTAACAAACTGGTCACTGAAGAGAAACGTGTAACTCTATGAGTTGCATTCACACATGGAAATGGACTTTCTCAGAAAGCTTCTCTTTAGTTATTATGTGAGGATATTTATTTATCACCATGGGCCCCTAAAGGCTCCCAATATCACTTTGCAGATTCCACGAGAAGAGTGTTAGCAAACTTCTTCTTGAGGCAGAGGTTGTAACTCTGTGAGATGAACTCACAGATCAGAAAGAAGTTTCTCAGAAAGCTTCTTTCACGTTTTGAACGGATGAAATTTCCTTTATCAGCGTAGGCCTCAATGTGATCCAAAGAAGCCCTTCTCAGATTCCTCAAAGAGAGTGTTAATGGACTGCTCCACGAAACATAAGTGTAACTCTGTGAGATAAATTCACACATCACCAAGAAGTTTCTAAGAAAACTTCTTTCTAGTTTTCATCTGTGAATATTTCCTTTGTCACTGTAATGTTCATTGCGCTGTGAAGTATCTAATTGCACATTTCCAGAAAACTGTGCTAACAAACTGATCACTGAAGAGAAACGTGTAACTCTGTGAGTTGCATTCACACATGGCAATGCAGTTTCTCAGAAAGCTTCTCTTTAGTTATTATGTGAGGATATTTCCTTTATCACCATGGGCCCCAATAGGCTCCCAAATATCACTTTGCAGATTCCACGAGAAGAGTGTTAGCAAACTTCTTCTTGAGGAAGAGGTTGTAACTGTGTGAGATGAACTCACAGATCAGAAAGAAGTTTCTCAGAAAGCTTCTTTCACGTTTTGAACGGATGAAATTACCTTTATCAGCGTAGGCCTCAATGTGATCCAAAGAAGCCCTTCTCAGATTCCTCAAAGACAGTGTCAATGGACTGCTCCATGAAACATAAGTGTAACTCTGTGAGATGAATTCACACATCACCAAGAAGTTTCTAAGAAAGCTTCTTTCTAGTTTTCATCTGTGGATATTTCCTTTTTCACTGTAATGTTCATTGCGCTATGATGTATCTAATTGCAGATTTCCAGAAAACTGTGCTAACAAACTGATCTCTGAAGAGAAACGTGTAACTCTGTGAGTTGCATTCACACATGGCAATGCAGTTTCTCAGAAAGCTTCTCTTTAGTTATTATGTGAGGATATTTCCTTTATCACCATGGGTCCCAATAGGCTCCCAAATATCACTTTGCAGATTCCACGAAAAGAGTGTTAGCAAACTGCTTCTTGAGGCAGAGGTTGTAACTCTGTGAGATGAACTCACAGATCAGAAAGAAGTTTCTCACAAAGCTTCTTTCACGTTTTGAACGGATGAAATTTCCTTTATCAGCGTAGGCCTCAATGTGATCCAAAGAAGCCCTTCTCAGTTTCTCCAAAGACAGTGTTAATGGAATGCTCCACGAAACAAGTGTAACTCTGTGAGATGAATTCACACATCACCAAGAAGTTTCTAAGAAAGCTTCTTTCTAGTTTTCATCTGTGGATATTTCCTTTGTCACTGTAATGTTCATAGCGCTATGAAGTATCTAATTGCAGATCTCCAGAAAACTGTGCTAACAAACTGATCACTGAAGAGAAACGTATAACTCTGTGAGTTGCATTCACACATAGCAATGCAGTTTCTCAGAAAGCTTCTCTTTAGTTATTATGTGAGGATATTTCCTTTATCACCAAGGGTCCCAATAGGCTCCCAAATATCACTTTGCAGATTCCACGAAAAGAGTGTTAGCAAACTGCTTCTTGAGGCAGAGGTTGTAACTCTGTGAGATGAACTCACAGATCAGAAAGAAGTTTCTCACAAAGCTTATTTCACGTTTTGAACGGATGAAATTTCCTTTACCAGCGTGGGCCTCAATGTGATCCAAAGAAGCCCTTCTCAGATTCTCCAAAGACAGTGTTAATGGAATGCTCCACGAAACATAAGTGTAACTCTGTGAGATGAATTCACACATCACCAATAAGTTTCTAAGAAAGCTTCTTTCTAGTTTTCATCTGTGGATATTTCCTTTGTCACTGTAATATTCATTGCGCTATGAAGTATCTAATTGCAGATCTCCAGAAAACTGTGCTAACAAACTGATCACTGAAGAGAAACGTGTAACTCTGTGAGTTGCATTCACACATGGCAATGCAGTTTCTCAGAAAGCTTCTCTTTAGTTATTATGTGAGGATATTTCCTTTATCAACATGGGCCCCAATAGGCTAACAAATATCACTTTGCAGATTCCATGAAAAGAGTGGTAGCAAACTGCTTCTTGAGACAGAGGTTGTAACTCTGTGAGATGAACTCAAAGATCAGAAAGAAGTTCCTCAGAAAGCTTCTTTCACGTTTTGAACGGATGAAATTTCCTTTATCAGCGTAGGCCTCAATGTGATCCAAAGAAGACCTTCTCAGTTTCCCCAAAGACAGTGTTAATGGACTGCTCCACGAAACATAAGTGTAACTCTGTGAGATGAATTCACACATCACCCAGAAGTTTCTAAGAATGTTTCTTTCTAGTTTTCATCTGTGGATATTTCCTTTGTCACTGTAATGTTCATTGCGCTATGAAGTATCTAATTGCAGATTTCCAGAAAACTGTGCTAACAAACTGATCACTGAAGAGAAACGTGTAACTCTGTGAGTTGCATTCACACATGGCAATGCAGTTTCTCAGAAAGCTTCTCTTTAGTTATTATGTGAGGATATTTCCTTTATCACCATGGGCCCTTATAGGCTGCCAAATATGACTTTGCAGATTCCACGAGAAGAGGGTTAGCAACCTTCTTCTTGAGGCAGAGGTTGTAACTCTGTGAGATGAACTCACAGATCAGAAATAAGTTTCTCAGAAAGCTTCTTTCACGTTTTGAGCGGATGAAATTTCCTTTATCAGCGTAAGCCTCAATGTGATCCAAAGAACCCCTCTCAGATTCCTCAAAGACAGTGTTAATGGACTGCTCCACGAAACATAAGTGTAACTCTGTGAGATGAATTCACACATCACCATGAAGTTTCTAAGAAAGCTTCTTTCTAGTTTTCATCTGTGGATATTTCCTTTGTCACTGTAATGTTCATTGCGCTATGAAGTATCTAATTGCAGATCTCCAGAAAACTGTGCTAAGAAACTGATCCCTGAAGAGAAACGTGTAACTCTGTGAGTTGCATTCACACATGGCAATGCAGTTTCTCAGAAAGCTTCTCTTTAGTTATTATGTGAGAATATTTCCTTTATCACCATGGGTCCCAATAGGCTCCCAAATATCACTTTGCAAATTCCACGAAAAGAGTGTTAGCAAATTGCTTTTTGAGGCAGAGGTTGTAACTCTGTGAGATGAACTCACAGATCAGAAAGAAGTTTCTCACAAAGCTTCTTTCACGTTTTGAACGGATGAAATTTCCTTTATCAGCGTAGGCCTCAATGTGATCCAAAGAAGCCCTTCTCAGATTCCTCAAAGACAGTGTTAATGGACTGCTCCACGAAACATAAGTGTAACTCTGTGAGATGAATTCACACATCACCAAGAAGTTTCTAAGAAAGCTTCTTTCTAGTTTTCATCAGTGGATATTTCCTTTGTGACTGTAATGTTCATTGCGCTATGAAGTATCTAATTGCAGATCTCCAGAAAACTGTGCTAACAAACTGATCACTGAAGAGAAACGTGTAACTCTGTGAGTTGCATTCACACATGGCAATGCAGTTTCTCAGAAAACTTCTCTTTTGTGGGGAAAAGAAAGAGAGATCAGCCTGTTACTGTGTCTATATAGAAGGAAGTAGACATAAAAGACTCCATTTAGTTCTGTGTTTGAGATGCTGTTAAACTGTGACCTTACCTCCAACCTTGTCCTTGCAAGAGACATGTGCTGTGGTGACTTAAGGTTAAAAGGATTTTGGGTGGTGCAGAATGTGCTTTGTTAAACAAGTGCCTAAAGGCTGCTTATGGTTAAAGGTCATCACCATTCTCTTTAATCTCAAGAAAGAGAAAAACATTTGTCTCCTGCCCCTCCCTGGGCTATGGAACATCTCCGGGTAATACCCATTGTGTGCCTTGTTTACTGAGTAAGGAGAAACCGCCTTTAGGAATAAGGTGGGACTTGCTGGAGCAATACTGCTAAAAGGTTTATGGAGATGTCGCATATACATCTCAAGGCACAGCATTTTCCTTTAAACTTATTCATGTTACAAGGATTTTTTGTTCATATGTCTTACTGCTGGTTTCCTCCCTACAATGATCCTATTGTCCAGCCACTCCCTTATCGTTTTGATGGTAAAGATAATTATCAATAAATACTAAGGGAACTCAGAGGCCGGTGCCGGCGTGGGTCCTCTGTAAGCTGAGCGCCGGTCCCCTGGGCCCCGCTTTCCTTTCTCTACACTTTGTCTCTGTGTTTTATTCCTTTTCTCAAGTCTTTCGTTTCCACCTAACGAGAAACACCCACAAGTGTGGAGGGGCAGGCCACCCCTTCATCTGGTGCCCAACGTGGAAGCTTTTCTCTAAGGTGAAGGTACGCTGGAGCGTGGTCATTGAGGACAAGTCGACGAGAGACTCCCGAGTACGTCTACAGTCAGCCTTGCGGTAAGCTTGTGCGCTCGGAAGAACCTAGGGTAACAATGGGGCAAACTAAAAGTAAATATGCCTCTTATCGCAGCTTTATAAAAATTCTCTTAAAAAGAGGGGGAGTTAAAGTGTCTACCAAAAATCTAAATACGCTCTTTCAAACAATAGAACAGTTTTGTCCATGGTTTCCGGAACAGGGAACTTTAGATCTAAAAGATTGGGAAAAATTGGCAAAGAATTAAAACAAGCAAGTAGGGAAGGTAAAATCATTCCACTTACAGTATGGAATGATTGGGTCATTATTAAAGTAGCTTTAGAACCGTTGCAAACAGAAGAAGATAGCATTCCAATTTCTGATGTCCCTAAAAGCTGTGCAGTAGATTGTGAAAAAGAGGCAGGGATAGAATCCCGGAAAAGAAAAGAAAGTTCACACTGTAAATGTGTAGCAGAGCTGGTAATGGCTCGGTCAACGCAAAATGTTGACAATAATCAATTACAGGAGGTAATATATCCTGAAACGTTAAAATTAGAGAAAAAAGATCTAGAATTAACAAAGCCATCAGAGTCTAAACCACGATGGCCAACTCTTACAACAGCTCAGATACCTGCAACCTTAGAACCTCAAATGCAGGTTAAACAAGTACAAACTCCAAAAGAAGATCAAATAGAAAAAGATAGAGTCTCTGTCGCGGCAATGCCAATCCAAATACAGTGTCCACAATATCAGCAGGTAGAAAGTAAGATCCAGCCGCCAGTACCCTATCAATACTGGCCGCCAGCTGAACTGCAGTATCAGCAGCCCCCAGAAAATCTGTATGGACAGCC
The DNA here is from genome assembly GCF_007565055.1 of Rhinopithecus roxellana. Taxonomy (NCBI): domain Eukaryota; kingdom Metazoa; phylum Chordata; class Mammalia; order Primates; family Cercopithecidae; genus Rhinopithecus; species Rhinopithecus roxellana. The sequence goes on from NC_044558.1 coordinate 17,597,862, forward strand.
AGGAACACTTCCAGTGCCACAGGGCAGGGTGCCATATCCTCAGCCGCCCACCATGAGACTTAATCCTACGGCACCGCCTAGTACACAAGGTAGTGCAATACATAAAAGTATCGATGAGGCAAGAAAACAGGGAGATATTGAGGCGTGGCAATTCCCAGTAATATTAGAAGCAAGACCACCTGGAGAAGGGGCCCAAGAGGGAGAGCCTCCCGTAGCTGAAGCCAGATATCAGTCCTTTTCTATAAAAATGCTAAAAGAGATGAAAGAAGGAGTAAAACAGTATGGACCCAACTCTCCTTACATGAGAACATTATTAGATTCCATTGCTCATGGACATAGACTCATTCCTTATGATTGGGAGATTCTGGCAAAATCATCACTTTCCCCCTCTCAATTTTTACAATTTAAGACTTGGTGGATTGATGGGGCACAAGTACAAGTCCGAAGAAATAGGACTGCCAATCCTCCAATTAACATAGATGCAGATCAACTATTAGAAATAGGTCAAAATTGGAGCACTGTTGACCAACAGGCAATAATGCCAAATGAGGCCATTGAGCAAATCAGGGCTATCTGCCTTAGGGCCTGGGAGAAAATCCAAGACCCAGGAACCTGCCTGCCCTTCCTTTAATACAATAAGACAAGGCTCTAAAGAGCCCTACCCTGATTTTGTAGCAAGACTTCAAGATGCTGCTCAAAAGTCAATTACCGATGAGAATGCCCGCAAAGTCATAGTGGAGTTGATGGCATATGAAAACGCCAATCCTGATTGTCAATCAGCCATTAAGCCATTAAAAGGAAGAGTTCCCGCAGGATCAGATGTAATCTCAGAGTACGTTAAAGCCTGCGATGGAATTGGAGGAGCTATGCATAAAGCTATGCTTATGGCTCAAGCAATCACAGGGGTTGCTTTAGGAGGACAAGTGAAAACATTTGGGGGAAAATGTTATAATTGTGGTCAAATTGGTCATCTAAAAAAGAATTGCCTAGTCACAAATAAACAAAATGTAACTACCCAAGTTACTACAACAACAGATAAAGGGCCACCTGGCCTATGTCCAAGATGTAAAAAGGGAAAACATTGGAGTATTCAATGTCGTTCTAAATTTGATAAAAATGGGCAACCACTGTCGGGAAACGAGAGGAGGGGCCAGCCTCAGGCCCCGCAACAAACTGGGGCATTCCAAATTCAACCCTTTGTTCCTCAGGGTTTTCAGGAAAAACAACCCCCACTGTCGCAAGTGTCTCAGGGAATAAGCCAGTTATCACAGTACAGCAATTATCCCCCGCCACAAGTGGCAGTGCAGCAGTAGATCTATGTGCTTTACAAGCAGTCTCTCTGCTTCCAGGGGAGCCTCCACAAAAAATCCCCACAGGGGTATACGGCCCATTGCCTGAGGGGACTGTAGGACTAATCTTAGGAAGATCAAGTTTAAATCTAAAAGGAGTTCAAATTCATACTGGTGTGGTTGATTCAGACTATGAAGGCAAAATTCAATTGGTTATTAGTTCCTCAATTCCTTGGAGTGCCAGTCCAGGAGACAGAATTGCTCAATTATTACTCCTACCTTATATTAAAATTGGAAACAGTAAGATAAAAAGAACAGGAGGGTTCGGAAGCACTGATCGGGCAGGAAAGGCTGCATATTGGGCAAGTCTGGTCTCTGAAAGCAGACCTGTGTGTAAGGCCATTATTCAAGGAAAACAGTTTGAAGGGTTGGTAGACACAGGAGCAGATATCTCTGTCATTGCTTTAAATCAGTGGCCAAAAAATTGGCCTAAACAAAAGGCTGTTACAAGACTTGTCGGCGTAGGCACTGCCTCAGAAGTGTATGAAAGTACAATGATTTTACATTGTTTAGGGCCAGATAATCAAGAAAGTACTGTTCAGCCAATGATTACTTCAATTCCCGTTAATCTATGGGGTCGAGATTTGTTACAACAATGGGGTGCGGAGATCATTATGCCTGCTCCATTATACAGCCCCACAAGTCAAAAAATCATGACTAAGATGGGATATATACCAGGAAAGGGATTAGGAAAAAATGAAAATGGCATTAAAGTCCCAATTGAGACTGAGAAAAATCAAGAAAGAAAAGGAATAGGCTATCCTTTTTAGGAGCGGCCACTGTAGAGCCTCCTAAACCCATTCCATTAACTTGGAAAACAGAAAAAACCGGTATGGGTAAATCAGTGGCCGCTACCAAAGCAAAAACTGGAGGCTTTACATTTATTAACAAAGGAACAATTAGAAAAGGGACATATTGAGCCTTCATTCTCGCCCTGGAATTCTCCTGTATTGTAATTCAGAAAAAATCAGGCAAATGGCATATGTTAATGGACTTAAGAGCCGTAAACGCTGTAATTCAACCCATGGGGCCTCTCCAACCTGGATTGCCCTCTCCGGCCATGATCCCAAAAGACTGGCCTTTAATTATAATTGATCTAAAGGATTGCTTTTTTACCATTCCTCTGGCAGAGCAAGATTGTGAAAAATTTGCCTTTACTATACCAGCCATAAATAATAAAGAACCAGCCACCAGGTTTCAGTGGAAAGTATTACCTCAGGGAATGCTTAATAGTCCAACTATTTGTCAAACTTTCGTAGGTCAAGTCCTTCAACCAGTTAGAGACAAATTTTCAGACTGTTATATCATTCACTATATTGATGATATTTTATGTGCTGCAGAAACAAGAGACAAATTAATTGACTGTTACACATTTCTGCAAGCAGAGGTTGCCACGCAGGACTAACAATAGCGTTTGATAAGATCCAAACCTCTGATCCTTTTCATTATTTAGGGATGCAAATAGAAAATAGAAAAATTAAGCCACAAAAAATAGAAATAAGAAAAGACACATTAAAAACATTAAATGACTTTCAGAAATTGTTAGGTGATATTAATTGGATTCGGCCAACTCTAGGCATTCCTACTTATGCCATGTCAAATTTGTTCTCTATCCTAAGAGGAGATCCAGACTTAAATAGTAGAAGGATATTAACCCCAGAGGCAACAAAAGAAATTAAATTAGTGGAAGAAAAAATTCAGTCAGCGCAAATAAGTAGAATAAATTCTTTAGCCCCACTCCAACTTTTGATTTTTGCCACTACACATTCTCCAACAGGCATCATTGTTCAAAATACTGATCTTGTGGAGTGGTCATTCCTTCCTCACAGTACAATTAAGACCTTTACATTGTACTTGGACCAAATAGCTACGTTAATTGGTCAGACAAGATTACGAATAATAAAATTGTGTGGTAATGACCCAGACAAAATAGTTGTTCCTTTAACCAAGGAACAAGTTAAACAAGCCTTTATCAATTCTGGTGCATGGCAAATTGGCCTTGCTGATTTTGTGGGAATTATTGATAATCATTACCCAAAAACAAAAATCTTCCAATTTTTAAAATTGACTACTTGGATCTTACCTAAAATTACCAGACATGAACCTTTAGAAAATGCTCTAACAGTATTTACTGATGGTTCCAGCAATGGAAAAGCGGCTTACACAGGGCCAAAGGAGCGAGTAATCAAAACTCAGTATCAATCAGCTCAAAGGGCAGAGTTGGTTGCAGTCATTACAGTGTTAGAAGATTTTAATCAACCTGTTAATATTATATCAGATTCTGCATATGTAGTACAGGCTACAAGGGAAGTTGAGACAGCTCTAATTAAATATAGCATGGATAATCAGTTAAACCAGCTGTTCAATTTGTTACAACAATCTGTAAGAAAAAGGAATTTCCCATTTTATATTACTCATATTCGAGCACATGCTAATTTACCAGGACCTTTAACTAAAGCAAATGAAAAAGCTGACTTACTGGTATCCTCTACATTCATAAAAGCACAAAAACTTCATGCTTTGACTCATGTAAATGCAGCAGGGTTAAAAAACAAATTTGATGTGACATGGAAACAGGCAAAAAATATTGTACAACATTGTAACCAGTGTCAAGTACTACACCTGCCCACTCAAGAGGCAGGAGTTAATCCCAGAGGTCTGTGTCCTAATGCATTATGGCAAATGGATGTTACCCATGTACCTTCATTTGGAAAATTATCATATGTTCATGTAACAGTTGATACTTATTCACATTTCATATGGGCAACATGCCAGACAGGAGAAAGTACTTCCCATGTTAAAAAACATTTATTATCTTGTTTTGCTGTGATGGGAGTTCCAGAAAAAATTAAAACTGACAATGGACCAGGTTATTGTAGTAAAGCTTTCCAAAAATTCTTAAATCAGTGGAATATTACACATACAACAGGAATTCCTTCTAATTCCCAAGGACAGGCCATAGTTGAAAGAACTAATAGAACACTCAAAACTCAGTTAGTTAAACAAAAAAAAGGGGGAGACAGTAAGGAGTGTACCTCTCCTCAGATGCAGCTTAATCTAGCACTCTATACTTTAAATTTTTTAAACATTTATAGAAATCAGACTACTACTTCTGCAGAACAACATCTCACTGGTAAAAAGAACAGTCCACATGAAGGAAAACTGATTTGGTGGAAAGACAACAAAAATAGGACATGGGAAATAGGGAAGGTGATAACCTGGGGAAGAGGTTTTGCTTGTGTTTCACCAGGAGAAAATCAGCTTCCTGTTTGGATACCCACTAGACATTTGAAGTTCTACAATGAACCCATCGGAGATGCAAAGAAAAGTGCCTCCATGGAGACGGAAACACCGCAATCGAGCACCATTGACTTGCAGGATGAATCAAGTGGTGATATTAGAAAAACAGATGAAGTCACCACACACCAAGAAGGCAGAGCTGCTAACCTGGGCACAGTTAAAGAAGCTGACACTGTTAGCTAGAAAAAGCCTAGCTAGCACAAAGGTGACACACACCTCAGAAAAAATGCTGCTTGCAGCTTTAATGGTTGTATCAACGGTGGTAAGTCTCCCCATGCCTGCAGGAGCAGCTGCAGCTAATTATACCTACTGGGCTTATGTGCCTTTCCCGCCCTTAATTCGGGCAGTCACATGGATGGATAATCCTATTGAAGTATATGTTAATAATAGTGTGTGGGTACCTGGTCCCACAGATGATCGTTGCCCTGCAAAACCGGAGGAAGAAGGAATGATGATAAATATTTCCATTGGGTATCGTTATCCTCCTATTTGCCTAGGGAGAGCACCAGGATGTTTAATGCCTGCTATCCAAAATTGGTTGGTAGAAGTACCTTCTCTCAATCCCACCTGTAAATTTACTTATCACATGGTAAGCGGAATGTCACTCAAACCACAGGTAAACTATTTACAAGACTTCTCTTATCAAAGATCATTAAAATTTAGACCAAAAGGGAAACCCTGCCCCAAGGAGATTTCCAAAGAATCAAAAGATTTAGTTTGGGAAGAATGTGTGGCCGATAGTGCCGTGATTTTACAAAACAATACATTTGGAACTGTTATAGATTGGGCACCTCGAGGTCAATTCTACCACGATTGCACAGGACAAACTCAATTCTGTCCCAGTACATTAGTGAGTCCAACTGTTGATAGTGACTTAACAGAAAATGTAGACAAACATAAGCACAAAAAATTACAGTCTTTCTATCCCTTGGAAATGGGGAGAAAAGGGAATCTCTACTCCAAGACCAAAAATAATAAGTCCGGTTTTTGGTCCTGAACATTCCGAATTATGGAGGCTTACTGTAGCTTCATACCACCTTAGAATTTGGTCTGGGAACCAAACTATAGAAACAAGAGATTATAGGCCATTTTACTCTATCAACCTAAATTCCAGTCTAACAGTTCCTTTACAAAGTTGTGTAAAACCCCCTTATATGTTAGTCAGTAGGAAATATAGTTATTAAACCAGACTCCCAAACTATAACTTGTGAAAATTGCAAATTGTTTACTTGCATTGATTCGACTTTTGATTGGCAGCACCGTATTCTGCTAGTGAGAGCAAGAGAAGGCGTGTGGATCCCTGTGTCCATGGATCGACCATGGGAGGCCTCGCCATCCATCCATATTTTAACTGAAGTATTAAAAGGCATTTTAAATAGATCCAAAAGATTCATTTTTACTTTAATTGCAGTGATTATGGGATTAATTGCAGTCACATCTACAGCTGCTGTGGCAGGAGTCGCATTGCACTCTTCTGTTCAGACAGTAAGCTTTGTTGACAATTGGCAGAAGAATTCCACAAGGTTGTGGAATTCACAATCTGGTATCGATCAAAAATTGGCTAATCAAATTAATGACCTTAGACAAACTGTCATTTGGATGGGAGATAGGCTCATGAGCTTGGAACATCGTTTCCAGTTACAGTGTGACTGGAATACGTCAGATTTTTGTATTACACCCCAAGTTTATAATGAGTCTAAACATCACTGGGACATGGTAAGACGCCATCTACAGGGAAGAGAAGATAATCTCACTTTAGACATTTCTAAATTAAAAGAACAAATTTTTGAAGCCTCTCAGAGTCACTTAAATATTGTGCCTGGAGCTGAGGCGTTAGATCAAGTGGCAAAAAATCTTTATGGATTAAACCCCACGACTTGGATTAAGTCTATTGGAAACTCTACTGCAGTAAATTTTGGAATTATGTGTCTCTGTTTAATCGGTTTGTTTTTAGTGTGCCGGACCAGTCGAAGGATCCTGCGCCAAAATCGAGAAAACGAACAAGCCTTCATCGCCATGGCACATTTATATAGAGGAAAAGGGAGGGAGAATGTTGCGGGAAGTCAGGGACCTTGAACGGAGGGACTGGCTGAAGCCACAGCAGAAAAACAAAAAATATAAAGATTTCATGGACATTTTATTAGTTCTCCAAAATTTATACTTTTGTAATTTCCTATATCTTTACTTTATCTCTTAATCCCACCATTTTCTTTGTAAGCTGAGGAGGATATATGTCACCTCAGGACACTCTGATGATTGCCTTAACTGCACAAATTGTTTGTAGAGCACGTGTGTTTGAACAATACGAAAACTGGGCATCTTAAAAAAAGAACAGGATAACAGTGATGTTCAGGAAACAAGGGAGGCAACCTTGAACTGGCCGCCGGTGAGCCGGACGGAACAGAGCCATATCTTTTCTCCTTTTGCACACAAATAGGAGAGATATCGCTGAATTCTTTTTCTCAGCAAGGAATATCCCTGAGAAAGAGAATGCGCTCTGAGGGTAGGCCTATAAACGACCCCCTTGGAGGCGTGCCGCCTTTTACGGTTGAAGCCGAAGGGATGAAATAAGCCCCGGCCTCCTGTAGTGCTCCCAGGCTTATTAGGATGAAGAAATTCCCACCTAATAAATTTTGGTCAGTCAGGTTGTCTGCTCTCAAACCCTATTTCCTGATAAAATGTTATCAATGACTATGCGTGCCCAAAATTTCGTTAGCAATTTTAACCTTAATTTTAACACCATCCTGTGATCTCGTCCAGTCTCCACTTGCTTTGTGATATTCTATTACCTTGTGAAGTATGTAATCTCGGTGTCATGATGACAATGGTGGTTTTGTTGAAAAGAAAAGGGGGAAATGTGGGGAAAAGAAAGAGAGATCAGCCTGTTACTGTGTCTATATAGAAGGAAGTAGACATAAAAGACTCCATTTAGTTCTGTGTTTGAGATGCTGTTAAACTGTGACCTTACCTCCAACCTTGTCCTTGCAAGAGACATGTGCTGTGGTGACTTAAGGTTAAAAGGATTTTGGGTGGTGCAGAATGTGCTTTGTTAAACAAGTGCCTAAAGGCTGCTTATGGATAAGGTCATCACCATTCTCTTTAATCTCAAGAAAGAGAAAAACATTTGTCTCCTGCCCCTCCCTGGGCTATGGAACATCTCCGGGTAATACCCATTGTGTGCCTTGTTTACTGAGTGAGGAGAAACCGCCTTTAGGAATAAGGTGGGACTTGCTGGAGCAATACTGCTAAAAGGTTTATGGAGATGTCGCATATACATCTCAAGGCACAGCATTTTCCTTTAAACTTATTCATGTTACAAGGATTTTTTGTTCATATGTCTTACTGCTGGTTTCCTCCCTACAATGATCCTATTGTCCAGCCACTCCCTTATCGTTTTGATGGTAAAGATAATTATCAATAAATACTAAGGGAACTCAGAGGCCGGTGACAGCGTGGGTCCTCTGTAAGCTGAGTGCCGGTCCACTGGGCCCCGCTTTCCTTTCTCTACACTTTGTCTCTGTGTTTTATTCCTTTTCTCAAGTCTTTCGTTTCCACCTATCGAGAAACACCCACAAGTGTGGAGGGGCAGGCAACCCCTTCACTCTTTAGTTATTATGTGAGGATATTTCCTTTATCACCATGGGCCCCTAAAGGCTCCCAAATATCACTTTGCAGATTCCACGAGAAGAGTGTTAGCAAACTGCTTCTTGAGGCAGAGGTTGTAACTCTGTGAGATGAACTCACAGATCAGAAAGAAGTTTCTCAGAGAGCTTCTTTCACGTTTTGAACGGACGAAATTTCCTTTATCAGCGTAGGCCTCAATGTGATCCAAAGAAGCCCTTCTCAGTTTCCCAAAGACAGTGTTAATGGAATGCTCCACGAAACATAAGTGAAACTCTGTGAGATGAATTCACACATCACCAAGAAGTTTCTAAGAAAGCTTCTTTCTAGTTTTCATCTGTGGATATTACCTTTGTCAATGTAATGTTCATTGCACTATGAAGTATCTAATTGCAGATTTCCAGAAAACTGTGCTACCAAACTGATCACTGAAGAGAAACGTGTAACTCTGTGAGTTGCATTCACACATGGCAATGCAGTTTCTCAGAAAGCTTCTCTTTAGTTATTATGTGAGGATATTTCCTTTATCACCATGAGCCCCTATAGGCTCCCAAATATCACTTTGCAGATTCCACGAGAAGAGTGTTAGCAAACTTCTTCTTGAGGCAGAGGTTGTAATTCTGTGAGATGAACTCACAGATCAGAAAGAAGTTTCTCAGAAAGCTTCTTTCACGTTTTGAACGGATGAAATTTCCTTTATCAGCGTAGGCCTCAATGTGATCCAAAGAAGCCCTTCTCAGATTCCTCAAAGACAGTGTTAATGGACTGCTCCACAAAACATAAGTGTAACTCTGTGAGATGAATTCACACATCACCAAGAAGTTTCTAAGAAAGCTTCTTTCTAGTTTTCATCTGTGGATATTTCCTTTGTCACTGTAATGTTCATTGCGCTATGAAGTATCTAAATGCAGATCTCCAGAAAACTGTGCTAACAAAATGATCACTGAAGAGAAACGTGTAACTCTATGAGTTGCATTCACACCTGGCAATGCAGTTTCTCAGGAAGCTTCTCTTTAGTTATTATGTGAGGATATTTCCTTTATCAGCATGGGCCCCAATAGGCTCCCAAATATCACTTTGCAGATTCCACGAAAAGAGTGGTTGCAAACTGCTTCTTGAGACAGAGGTTGTAACTGTGTGAGATGAACTCAAAGATCAGAAAGAAGTTCCTCAGAAAGCTTCTTTCACGTTTTGAACGGATGAAATTTCCTTTATCAGCGTAGGCCTCAATGTGATCCAAAGAAGCCCTTCTCAGTTTCTCCAAAGACAGTGTTAATGCACTGCTCCACGAAACATAAGTGTAACTCTGTGAGATGAATTCACACATCACCAAGAAGTTTCTAAGAAAGCTTCTTTCTTATTTTCATCTGAGGATATTTCCTTTGTCACTGTAATGTTCATTGCGCTACGAAGAATCTAATTGCAGATTTCCAGAAAACTGTGCTGGCAATGCAGTTTCTCAGAAAGCTTCTCTTTAGTTATTATGTGAGGATATTTCCTTTATCACCATGGGCCCCTATAGGCTCCCAAGTATCACTTTGCAGATTACACGAAAAGAGTGTTAGCAAAATGCTTCTTGAGGCTGAGGTTGTAACTCTGTGAGATGAACTCACAGATCAGAAAGAAGTTTCTCAGAATGCTTCTTTCACCTTTTGAATGGATGAAATTTCCTTTATCAGCGTGGGCCTCAATGTGATCCAAAGAAGCCCTTCTTAGTTTCCCCAAAGACAGTGTTAATGGACTGCTCCACGAAACATAAGTGTAACTCTGTGAGATGAATTCACACATCACCAAGAAGTTTCTAAGAAAGCTTCTTTCTAGTTTTCATCTGTGGATATTTCCTTTGTCATTGTAATGTTCATTGCGCTATGAAGTATCTAATTGCAGATTTCCAGAAAACTGTGCTAACAAACTGATCACTGAAGAGAAACGTGTAACTCTGCGAGTTGCATTCACACATGGCAATGCAGTTTCTCAGAAAGCTTCTCTTTAGTTATTATGTGAGGATATTTCCTTTATCACCATGGGTCCCAATAGGCTCCCAAATATCACTTTGCAGATTCCACGAAAAGAGTGTTAGCAAACTGCTTCTTGAGGCAGAGGTTGTAACTCTGTGAGATGACACACAGATGAGAAAGAAGTTTCTCAGAAAGCTTCTATCACGTTTTGAACGCATGAAATTTCCTTTATCAGCGTAGGCCTCAATGAGATCCAAAGGAGCACTTCTCAGTTTCCCCAAAGACAGTGTTAATAGACTGCTCCACGAAACATAAGTGTAACTCTGTGAGATGAATTCACACATCACCAAGAAGTTTCTAAGAAAGCTTCTTTCTAGTTTTCATCTTTGGATATTTCCTTTGTCACTGTAATGTTCATTGCGCTATGAAGTATCTAATTGCAGATCTGCAGAAAACTGGGCTAACAAACTGATCACTGAAGAGAAACGTGTAACTCTGTGAGTTGCATTCACACACGGCAATGCAGTTTCTCAGAAAGCTTCTCTTTAGTTATTATGTGAGGATATTTCCTTTATCACCGTGGGCCCCTTAGGCTTCCAAATATCACTTTGCAGATTCCACGAGAAGAGGGTTAGCAAGCTTCTTCTTGAGACAGAGGTTGTAACTCTATGAGATGAACTCACAGATCAGAAAGAAGTTTCTCAGAAAGCTTCTTTCACGTTTTGAACGGATGAAATTTCCTTTATCAGCGTAGGCCTCAATGTGATCCTAAGAAGCCCTTCCTAGATTCCTCAAAGACAGTGTTAATGGGGTGCTCCACAAAACATAAGTGTAACTCTGTGAGATGAATTCACACATCACCAAGAAGTTTCTAAGAAACATTCTTTCTAGTTTTCATCTGTGGATATTTCCTTTGTCACTGGAATGTTCATTGCGCTATGAAGTATCTAATTGCAAATTTCCAGAACACTGTGCTGGCAATGCAGTTTCTCAGAAACCTTCTCTTTAGATATTATGTGAGGATATTTCCTTTATCACCATGGGCCCCAATAGGCTCCCAAATATCACTTTGCAGATTCCACGAAAAGAGTGTTAGCAAACTGCTTCTTGAGGCAGAGGTCGTAACCCTGTGAGATGAACTCACAGATCAGAAAGAAGTTTCTCAGAAAGCTTCTTTCACGTTTTGAATGGATGAAATTTCCTTTATCAGCGTAGGCCTCAATGTGATCCAAAGAAGCCCTTCTCAGTTTCACCAAAGACAGTGTTAATGGACTGCTCCACGAAACATAAGTGTAACTGTGTGAGATGAATTCACACATCACCAAGAAGTTTCTAAGTATGCTTCCTTCTAGTTTTCATCTGTGGATATTTCCTTTGTCACTGTAATGTTCATTGCGCTATGAAGTATCTAATTGCAGATCTCCAGAAAACTGTGCTAACAAACTGATCACTGAAGAGAAACGTGTAACTCTGTGAGTTGCATTCACACAGGGCAATGCAGTTTCTCAGAAAGCTTCTCTTTAGTTATTATGTGAGGATATTTCCTTTATCACCATGGGCCCCTATAGGCTCCCCAATATCACTTTGCAGATTCCACGAGAAGAGTGTTAGCAAACTTCTTCTTGAGGCAGAGTTTGTAACCCTGTGAGATGAACTCACAGATCAGAAAGAAGTTTCTCAGAAAGCTTCTTTCACGTTTTGAACGGATGAAATTTCCTTTATCAGTGTAGGCCTCAATGTGATCCAAAGAAGCCCTTCTCAGATTCCTCAAAGACAGTGTTAATGGACTGCTCCACGAAACATAAGTGTAACTCTGTGTGATGAATTCACACATCACCAAGAAGTTTCTAAGAAAGCTTCTTTCTAGTTTTCATCTGTGGATATTTCCTTTGTCACTCGAATGTTCATTGCGCTATGAAGTATCTAATTGCAGATTTCCAGAACACTGTGATGGCAATGCAGTTTCTCAGAAAGCTTCTCTTTAGTTATTATGTGAGGATATTTCCTTTATCACCATGGGCCCCAATAGGCTCCCAAATATCACTTTGCAGATTCCACGAAAAGAGTGTTAGCAAACTGCTTCTGGAGGCAGAGTTTGTAACTCTGTGAGATGTACTCACAGATCAGAAAGAAGTTTCTCAGAAAGCTTCTTTCACGTTTTGAACACATGAAATTTCCTTTATCAGCGTAGGCCTCAATGTGATCCAAAGAAGCCCTTCTCAGTTTCCCCAAAGACAGTGTTAATGGACTGCTCCACTTAACATAAGTGTAACTCTGTGAGATGAATTCACACATCACCAAGAAGTTTCTAAGAAAGCTTCTTTCTAGTTATCATCTGTGGATATTTCCTTTGTCACTGTAATTTTCATTGCGCTATGAAGTATCTAATTGCAGATCTCCAGAAAACTGTGCTAACAAACTGATCACTGAAGAGAAACGTGTAACTCTGTGAGTTGCATTCACACATGGCAATGCAGTTTCTCACAAAGCTTCTCTTTAATTATTATGTGAGGATATTTCCTTTATCACCATGGGCCCCAATTGGCTCCCAAATATCACTTTGCAGATTCCACGAAAAGAGTGTTAGCAAACTGCTTCTTGACACAGAGGTTGTAACTCTGTGAGATGAACTCACAGATCAGAAAGAAGTCTCTCAGAAAGCTTCTTTCACGTTTTGAATGGATGAAATTTCCTTTTTCAGCGTAGGCCTCAATGTGATCCAAAGAAGCCCTTCTCAGTTTCCCCAAAGACAGTGTTAATGGACTGCTCCACGAAACATAAGTGTAACTCTGTGAGATGAATTCACACATCACCAAGAAGTTTCTAAGAAAGCTTCTTTCTAGTTTTCATCTGTGGATATTTCCTTTGTCACTGTAATGTTCATTGCGCTATGAAGTATCTCCTTGCAGATCTCCAGAAAACTGTGCTAACAAACTGATCACTGAAGAGAAACGTGTAACTCTGTGAGTTGCATTCACACATGGCAATGCAGTTTCTCAGAAAGCTTCTCTTTAGTTATTATGTGAGGATATTTCCTTTATCACCATGGGTCCCAATAGGCTCCCAAATATCACTTTGCAGATTCCACGAAAAGAGTGTTAGCAAACTTCTTCTTGAGGCAGAAGTTGTAACACTGTGAGATGAACTCACAGATCAGAAAGAAGTTTCTCAGAAAGCTTCCTTCACGTTTTGAACGGAAGAAATTTCCTTTATCAGCGTACGCCACAATGTGATTAAAAGAAGCCCTTCTCAGATTCCTCAAAGACAGTGTTAATGGACTGCTCCACGAAACATAAGTGTAACTCTGTGAGATGAATTCACACATCACCAAGAAGTTTCTAAGAAAGCTTCTTTCTAGTTTTCATCTGTGGATATTTCCTTTGTCACTATAATGTTCATTGCGCTATGAAGTATCTAATTGCAGATCTCCAGAAAACTGTGTTAACAAACTGATCACTGAAGAGAAACGTGTAACTCTGTGAGTTGCATTCACACATGGCAATGCAGTTTCTCAGAAAGCTTCTCTTTAGTTATTATGTGAGGATATTTCCTTTATCACCATGGGCCCCTATAGGCTCCCAAATATCACTTTGCAGATTCCACGAGAGGAGTGTTAGCAAACTTCTTCTTGAGGCAAAGGTTGTAACTCTGTGAGATGAACTCACAGATCAGAAAGAAGTTTCTCAGAAAGCTTCTTTCACGTTTTGAACGGATGAAATTTCCTTTATCAGCGTAGGCCTCAATGAGATCCAAAGGAGCCCTTCTCAGTTTCCCCAAAGACAGTGTTAATAGACTGCTCCACGAAACATAAGTGTAACTCTGTGAGATCAATTCACACATCACCAAGAAGTTTCTAAGAAAGCTTCTTTCTAGTTTTCATCTGTGGATATTTCCTTTGTCACTGTAACGTTCATTGCGCAATGAAGTATCTAATTGCAGATTTCCAGAAAACTGTGCTAACAAACTGATCACTGAAGAGAAACGTGTAACTCTGTGAGTTGCATTCACACATGGTAATGCAGTTTCTCGGAAATCTTCTCTTTAGTTATTATGTGAGGATATTTCCTTTATCACCATGGGCCCCTATAGGCTCCCAAATATCACTTTGTAGATTCCACGAGAGGAGTGTTAGCAAACTTCTTCTTGAGGCAGAGGTTGTAACCCTGTGAGATGAACTCACAGATCAGAAAGAAGATTCTCAGAAAGCTTCTTTCACGTTTTGAACGGATGAAATTTCCTTTATCAGTGTAGGCCTCAATGTGATCCAAAGAAGCCTTTCTCAGATTCCTCAAAGACAGTGTTAATGGACTGCTCCACGAAACATAAGTGTAACTCTGTGAGATGAATTCACACAGCACCAAGAAGTTTCTACGAAAGCTTCTTTCTAGTTTTCATCTGTGGATATGTCCTTTGTCACTGTAAAGTTCATTGCGCTATGAAGTATCTAATTGCAGATTTCCAAAACACTGTGATGGCAATGCAGTTTCTCAGAAAGCTTCTCTTTAGTTATTATGTGAGGATATTTCCTTTATCACCATGGGCCCCAATAGGCTCCCAAATATCACTTTGCAGATTCCACGAAAAGAGTGTTAGCAAACTGCTTCTGGAGGCAGAGTTTGTAACTGTGTGAGATGTACTCACAGATCAGAAAGAAGTTTCTCAGAAAGCTTCTTTCACGTTTTGAACAGATGAAATTTCCTTTATCAGCGTAGGCCTCAATGTGATCCAAAGAAGCCCTTCTCAGTTTCCCCAAAGACAGTGTTAATGGACTGCTCCACTTAACATAAGTGTAACTCTGTGAGATGAATTCACACATCACCAAGAAGTTTCTAAGAAAGCTTCTTTCTAGTTTTCATCTGTGGATATTTCCTTTGTCACTGTAATGTTCATTGCGCTAGGAAGTATCTAATTGCAGATCTCCAGAAAACTGGGCTAACAAACTGATCACTGAAGAGAAACGTGTAACTCTGTGAGTTGCATTCACACATGGCAATGCAGTTTCTCACAAAGCTTCTCTTTAATTATTATGTGAGGATATTTCCTTTATCACCATGGGCCAATAAAGTCTCCCAAATATCACTTTGCAGATTCCACGAGAAGAGTGTTAGCAAACTTCTTCTTGAGGCAGAGGTTGTAACTCTGTGAGATGAACTCACAGATCAGAAAGAAGTTTCTCAGAAAGCTTCTTTCATGTTTTGAACAGATGAAATTTCCTTTATCAGCCTAGGCCTCAATGTGATCCAAAGAAGCCCTTCTCAGTTTCCCCAAAGACAGAGTTAATGGAATGCTCCAAGAAACATAAGTGTAACTCTGTGAGCTGAATTCACACATCACCAAGAAGTTTCTAAGAAAGCTTCTTTCTAGTTTTCATCCGTGGATATTTCCTTTGTCACTGTAATGTTCATTGCGCTATGAAGTATCTAATTGCAGATCTCCAGAAAACTGTGCTAACAAACTGATCACTGAAGAGAAACGTGTAACTCTGTGAGTTGCATTCACACAAGGCAATGCAGTTTCTCAGATAGATTCTCTTTAGTTATTATGTGAGGATATTTCCTTTATCACCATGGGCCCCTAAAGGCTCCCAAATATCACTTTGCAGATTCCACGAGAAGAGTGTTAGCAAACTTCTTCTTGAGGCAGAGGTTGTAACTCTGTGAGATGAACTCACATATCAGAAAGAAGTTTCTCAGAAAGCTTCTTTCACGTTTTGAACGGATAAAATTTCCTTTATCAGCGTAGGCCTCAATGTGATCCAAAGAAGCCCTTCTCAGACTCCTCAAAGACAGTGTTAACGGACTGCTCCACAAAACATAAGTGTAACTTTGTGAGATGAATTCACACATCACCAAGAAGTTTCTAAGAAAGCTTCTTTCTAGTTTTCATCTGTGGATATTTCCTTTGCCACTGTAATGTTCATTGCGCTATGAAGTATCTAATTGCAGATCTCCAGAAAACTGTGCTAACAAACTGATCACTGAAGAGAAACGTGTAACTCTATGAGTTGCTTTCACACATGGCAATGCAGTTTCTCAGAAAGCTTCTCTTTAGTTATTATGTGAGGATATTTCCTTTATCACCTTGGGCACCAATAGGCTCCCAAATATCACTTTGCAGATTCCACGAAAAGAGTGTTAGCAAACTGCTTCTTAAGGCAGAGGTTGTAACTCTGTGAGATGAACTCACAGATCAGAAAGAAGTTTCTCAGAAAGCTTCTTTCACGTTTTGAACGGAAGAAATTTCCTTAATCAGCGTAGGCCTCAATGTGATCCAAAGAAGACCTTCTCAGTTTCCCCAAAGACAGTGTTAATTGACTGCTCCACGAAACATAAGTGTAACTCTGTGAGATGAATTCACACATCACCAAGAAGTTTCTAAGAAAGCTTCTTTCTAGTTTTCATCTGTGGATATTTCCTTTATCACTGTAATGTTCATTGCGCTATGAAGTATGTAATTGCAGATCTCCAGAAAACTGTGCTAACAAACTGATCACTGAAGAGAAACGTGTAACTCTGTGAGTTGCATTCACACATGGCAATGCGGTTTCTCAGAAAGCTTCTCTTTAGTTATTATGTGAGGATATTTCCTTTATCACCATGGGCCCCTATAGGCTCCCAAATATCACTTTGCAGATTCCACGAGAAGAGCGTTAGCAACCTTCTTCTTGAGGCAGAGGTTGTAACTCTGTGAGATGAACTCACAGTTCAGAAAGAATTTTCTCAGAAAGCTTCTTTCACGTTTTCAACGGATGAAATTCCCTTATCAGCGTAGGCCTCAATGTGATCCAAAGAAGCCCTTCTCAGATTCCTCAAAGACAGTGTTAATGGACTGCTCCACAAAACATAAGTGTAACTCTGTGAGATGAATTCACACATCACCAAGAAGTTTCTAAGAAACCTTCTTTCTATTTTTCATCTGTGGATATTTTCTTTGTCACTGTAATCTTCATTGCGCTATGAAGTATCTAATTGCAGATCTCCAGAAAACTGTGCTCACAAACTGATCACTGAAGAGAAACGTGTAACTCTGTGAGTTGCATTCACACATGGCAATGCAGTTTCTCAGAAAGCTTCTCTTTAGTTATTATGTGAGGATATTTCCTTTATCACCATGGGCCCCTGTAGGCTCCCAAATATCACTTTGCAGATTCCACGAGAAGAGTGTAAGCAAACTTCTTCTTGAGGCAGAGGTTGTAACCCTGTGAGATGAACTCACAGATCAGAAAGAAGTTTCTCAGAAAGCTTCTTTCACGTTTTGAACGGATGAAATTTCCTTTATCAGCGTAGGCCTCAATGTGATCCTAAGAAGCCCTTCCTAGATTCCTCAAAGACAGTGTTAATGGGGTGCTCCACAAAACATAAGTGTAACTCTGTGAGATGAATTCACACATCACCAAGAAGTTTCTAAGAAACATTCTTTCTAGTTTTCATCTGTGGATATTTCCTTTGTCACTGGAATGTTCATTGCGCTATGAAGTATCTAATTGCAAATTTCCAGAACACTGTGCTGGCAATGCAGTTTCTCAGAAACCTTCTCTTTAGATATTATGTGAGGATATTTCCTTTATCACCATGGGCCCCAATAGGCTCCCAAATATCACTTTGCAGATTCCACCAAAAGAGTGTTAGCAAACTGCTTCTTGAGGCAGAGGTCGTAACTCTGTGAGATGAACTCACAGATCAGAAAGAAGTTTCTCAGAAAGCTTCTTTCACGTTTTGAATGGATGAAATTTCCTTTATTAGCGTAGGCCTCAATGTGATCCAAGGAAGCCCTTCTCAGTTTCCCCAAAGACAGTGTTAATGGACTGCTCCACGAAACATAAGTGTAACTGTGTGAGATGAATTCACACATCACCAAGAAGTTTCTAAGTATGCTTCCTTCTAGTTTTCATCTGTGGATATTTCCTTTGTCACTGTAATGTTCATTGCGCTATGAAGTATCTAATTGCAGATCTCCAGAAAACTGTGCTAACAAACTGATCACTGAAGAGAAACGTGTAACTCTGTGAGTTGCATTCACACAGGGCAATGCAGTTTCTCAGAAAGCTTCTCTTTAGTTATTATGTGAGGATATTTCCTTTATCACCATGGGCCCCTATAGGCTCCCAAATATCACTTTGCAGATTCCACGAGAAGAGTGTTAGCAAACTTCTTCTTGAGGCAGAGTTTGTAACCCTGTGAGATGAACTCACAGATCAGAAAGAAGTTTCTCAGAAAGCTTCTTTCACGTTTTGAACGGATGAAATTTCCTTTATCAGTGTAGGCCTCAATGTGATCCAAAGAAGCCCTTCTCAGATTCCTCAAACAGTGTTAATGGACTGCTCCACGAAACATAAGTGTAACTCTGTGTGATGAATTCACACATCACCAAGAAGTTTCTAAGAAAGCTTCTTTCTAGTTTTCATCTGTGGATATTTCCTTTGTCACTCGAATGTTCATTGCGCTATGAAGTATCTAATTGCAGATTTCCAGAACACTGTGATGGCAATGCAGTTTCTCAGAAAGCTTCTCTTTAGTTATTATGTGAGGATATTTCCTTTATCACCATGGGCCCCAATAGGCTCCCAAATATCACTTTGCAGATTCCACGAAAAGAGTGTTAGCAAACTGCTTCTGGAGGCAGAGTTTGTAACTCTGTGAGATGTACTCACAGATCAGAAAGAAGTTTCTCAGAAAGCTTCTTTCACGTTTTGAACACATGAAATTTCCTTTATCAGCGTAGGCCTCAATGTGATCCAAAGAAGCCCTTCTCAGTTTCCCCAAAGACAGTGTTAATGGACTGCTCCACTTAACATAAGTGTAACTCTGTGAGATGAATTCACACATCACCAAGAAGTTTCTAAGAAAGCTTCTTTCTAGTTTTCATCTGTGGATATTTCCTTTTTCACTGTAATTTTCATTGCGCTATGAAGTATCTAATTGCAGATCTCCAGAAAACTGTGCTAACAAACTGATCACTGAAGAGAAACGTGTAACTCTGTGAGTTGCATTCACACATGGCAATGCAGTTTCTCACAAAGCTTCTCTTTAATTATTATGTGAGGATATTTCCTTTATCACCATGGGCCCCAATTGGCTCCCAAATATCACTTTGCAGATTCCACGAAAAGAGTGTTAGCAAACTGCTTCTTGACACAGAGGTTGTAACTCTGTGAGATGAACTCACAGATCAGAAAGAAGTCTCTCAGAAAGCTTCTTTCACGTTTTGAATGGATGAAATTTCCTTTTTCAGCGTAGGCCTCAATGTGATCCAAAGAAGCACTTCTCAGTTTCCCCAAAGACAGTGTTAATGGACTGCTCCACGAAACATAAGTGTAACTCTGTGAGATGAATTCACACATCACCAAGAAGTTTCTAAGAAAGCTTCTTTCTAGTTTTCATCTGTGGATATTTCCTTTGTCACTGTAATGTTCATTGCGCTATGAAGTATCTCCTTGCAGATCTCCAGAAAACTGTGCTAACAAACTGATCACTGAAGAGAAACGTGTAACTCTGTGAGTTGCATTCACACATGGCAATGCAGTTTCTCAGAAAGCTTCTCTTTAGTTATTATGTGAGGATATTTCCTTTATCACCATGGGTCCCAATAGGCTCCCAAATATCACTTTGCAGATTCCACGAAAAGAGTGTTAGCAAACTTCTTCTTGAGGCAGAAGTTGTAACACTGTGAGATGAACTCACAGATCAGAAAGAAGTTTCTCAGAAAGCTTCTTTCACGTTTTGAACGGAAGAAATTTCCTTTATCAGCGTACGCCACAATGTGATCCAAAGAAGCCCTTCTCAGATTCCTCAAAGACAGTGTTAATGGACTGCTCCACGAAACATAAGTGTAACTCTGTGAGATTAATTCACACATCACCAAGAAGTTTCTAAGAAAGCTTCTTTCTAGTTTTCATCTGTGGATATTTCCTTTGTCACTGTAACGTTCATTGCGCAATGAAGTATCTAATTGCAGATTTCCAGAAAACTGTGCTAACAAACTGATCACTGAAGAGAAACGTGTAACTCTGTGAGTTGCATTCACACATGGTAATGCAGTTTCTCGGAAATCTTCTCTTTAGTTATTATGTGAGGATATTTCCTTTATCACCATGGGCCCCTATAGGCTCCCAAATATCACTTTGTAGATTCCACGAGAGGAGTGTTAGCAAACTTCTTCTTGAGGCAGAGGTTGTAACCCTGTGAGATGAACTCACAGATCAGAAAGAAGATTCTCAGAAAGCTTCTTTCACGTTTTGAACGGATGAAATTTCCTTTATCAGTGTAGGCCTCAATGTGATCCAAAGAAGCCCTTCTCAGATTCCTCAAAGACAGTGTTAATGGACTGCTCCACGAAACATAAGTGTAACTCTGTGAGATGAATTCACACAGCACCAAGAAGTTTCTACGAAAGCTTCTTTCTAGTTTTCATCTGTGGATATGTCCTTTGTCATTGTAAAGTTCATTGCGCTATGAAGTATCTAATTGCAGATTTCCAAAACACTGTGATGGCAATGCAGTTTCTCAGAAAGCTTCTCTTTAGTTATTATGTGAGGATATTTCCTTTATCACCATGGGCCCCAATAGGCTCCCAAATATCACTTTGCAGATTCCACGAAAAGAGTGTTAGCAAACTGCTTCTGGAGGCAGAGTTTGTAACTGTGTGAGATGTACTCACAGATCAGAAAGAAGTTTCTCAGAAAGCTTCTTTCACGTTTTGAACAGATGAAATTTCCTTTATCAGCGTAGGCCTCAATGTGATCCAAAGAAGCCCTTCTCAGTTTCCCCAAAGACAGTGTTAATGGACTGCTCCACTTAACATAAGTGTAACTCTGTGAGATGAATTCACACATCACCAAGAAGTTTCTAAGAAAGCTTCTTTCTAGTTTTCATCTGTGGATATTTCCTTTGTCACTGTAATGTTCATTGCGCTAGGAAGTATCTAATTGCAGATCTCCAGAAAACTGGGCTAACAAACTGATCACTGAAGAGAAACGTGTAACTCTGTGAGTTGCATTCACACATGGCAATGCAGTTTCTCACAAAGCTTCTCTTTAATTATTATGTGAGGATATTTCCTTTATCACCATGGGCCCCTAAAGTCTCACAAATATCACTTTGCAGATTCCACGAGAAGAGTGTTAGCAAACTTCTTCTTGAGGCAGAGGTTGTAACTCTGTGAGATGAACTCACAGATCAGAAAGAAGTTTCTCAGAAAGCTTCTTTCATATTTTGAACAGATGAAATTTCCTTTATCAGCGTAGGCCTCAATGTGATCCAAAGAAGCCCTTCTCAGTTTCCCCAAAGACAGAGTTAATGGAATGCTCCAAGAAACATAAGTGTAACTCTGTGAGCTGAATTCACACATCACCAAGAAGTTTCTAAGAAAGCTTCTTTCTAGTTTTCATCCGTGGATATTTCCTTTGTCACTGTAATGTTCATTGCGCTATGAAGTATCTAATTGCAGATCTCCAGAAAACTGTGCTAACAAACTGATCACTGAAGAGAAACATGTAACTCTGTGAGTTGCATTCACACAAGGCAATGCAGTTTCTCAGATAGATTCTCTTTAGTTATTATGTGAGGATATTTCCTTTATCACCATGGGCCCCTAAAGGCTCCCAAATATCACTTTGCAGATTCCACGAAAAGAGTGTTAGCAAACTTCTTCTTGAGGCAGAGGTTGTAACTCTGTGAGATGAACTCACATATCAGAAAGAAGTTTCTCAGAAAGTTTCTTTCACGTTTTGAACGGATAAAATTTCCTTTATCAGCGTAGGCCTCAATGTGATCCAAAGAAGCCCTTCTCAGACTCCTCAAAGACAGTGTTAACGGACTGCTCCACAAAACATAAGTGTAACTTTGTGAGATGAATTCACACATCACCAAGAAGTTTCTAAGAAAGCTTCTTTCTAGTTTTCATCTGTGGATATTTCCTTTGCCACTGTAATGTTCATTGCGCTATGAAGTATCTAATTGCAGATCTCCAGAAAACTGTGCTAACAAACTGATCACTGAAGAGAAACGTGTAACTCTATGAGTTGCTTTCACACATGGCAATGCAGTTTCTCAGAAAGCTTCTCTTTAGTTATTATGTGAGGATATTTCCTTTATCACCTTGGGCACCAATAGGCTCCCAAATATCACTTTGCAGATTCCACGAAAAGAGTGTTAGCAAACTGCTTCTTAAGGCAGAGGTTGTAACTCTGTGAGATGAACTCACAGATCAGAAAGAAGTTTCTCAGAAAGCTTCTTTCACGTTTTGAACGGAAGAAATTTCCTTAATCAGCGTAGGCCTCAATGTGATCCAAAGAAGACCTTCTCAGTTTCCCCAAAGACAGTGTTAATTGACTGCTCCACGAAACATAAGTGTAACTCTGTGAGATGAATTCACACATCACCAAGAAGTTTCTAAGAAAGCTTCTTTCTAGTTTTCATCTGTGGATATTTCCTTTATCACTGTAATGTTCATTGCGCTATGAAGTATGTAATTGCAGATCTCCAGAAAACTGTGCTAACAAACTGATCACTGAAGAGAAACGTGTAACTCTGTGAGTTGCATTCACACATGGCAATGCGGTTTCTCAGAAAGCTTCTCTTTAGTTATTATGTGAGGATATTTCCTTTATCACCATGGGCCCCTATAGGCTCCCAAATATCACTTTGCAGATTCCACGAGAAGAGGGTTAGCAACCTTCTTCTTGAGGCAGAGGTTGTAACTCTGTGAGATGAACTCACAGTTCAGAAAGAATTTTCTCAGAAAGCTTCTTTCACGTTTTCAACGGATGAAATTCCCTTATCAGCGTAGGCCTCAATGTGATCCAAAGAAGCCCTTCTCAGATTCCTCAAAGACAGTGTTAATGGACTGCTCCACAAAACATAAGTGTAACTCTGTGAGATGAATTCACACATCACCAAGAAGTTTCTAAGAAACCTTCTTTCTAGTTTTCATCTGTGGATATTTTCTTTGTCACTGTAATCTTCATTGCGCTATGAAGTATCTAATTGCAGATCTCCAGAAAACTGTGCTCACAAACTGATCACTGAAGAGAAACGTGTAACTCTGTGAGTTGCATTCACACATGGCAATGCAGTTTCTCAGAAAGCTTCTCTTTAGTTATTATGTGAGGATATTTCCTTTATCAGCATGGGCCCCAATAGGCTCCCAAATATCACTTTGCAGATTCCACGAAAAGAGTGGTTGCAAACTGCTTCTTGAGACAGAGGTTGTAACTGTGTGAGATGAACTCAAAGATCAGAAAGAAGTTCCTCAGAAAGCTTCTTTCACGTTTTGAACGGATGAAATTTCCTTTATCAGCGTAGGCCTCAATGTGATCCAAAGAAGCCCTTCTCAGTTTCTCCAAAGACAGTGTTAATGCACTGCTCCACGAAACATAAGTGTAACTCTGTGAGATGAATTCACACATCACCAAGAAGTTTCTAAGAAAGCTTCTTTCTTATTTTCATCTGAGGATATTTCCTTTGTCACTGTAATGTTCATTGCGCTACGAAGAATCTAATTGCAGATTTCCAGAAAACTGTGCTGGCAATGCAGTTTCTCAGAAAGCTTCTCTTTAGTTATTATGTGAGGATATTTCCTTTATCACCATGGGCCCCTATAGGCTCCCAAGTATCACTTTGCAGATTACACGAAAAGAGTGTTAGCAAAATGCTTCTTGAGGCTGAGGTTGTAACTCTGTGAGATGAACTCACAGATCAGAAAGAAGTTTCTCAGAATGCTTCTTTCACCTTTTGAATGGATGAAATTTCCTTTATCAGCGTGGGCCTCAATGTGATCCAAAGAAGCCCTTCTTAGTTTCCCCAAAGACAGTGTTAATGGACTGCTCCACGAAACATAAGTGTAACTCTGTGAGATGAATTCACACATCACCAAGAAGTTTCTAAGAAAGCTTCTTTCTAGTTTTCATCTGTGGATATTTCCTTTGTCATTGTAATGTTCATTGCGCTATGAAGTATCTAATTGCAGATTTCCAGAAAACTGTGCTAACAAACTGATCACTGAAGAGAAACGTGTAACTCTGCGAGTTGCATTCACACATGGCAATGCAGTTTCTCAGAAAGCTTCTCTTTAGTTATTATGTGAGGATATTTCCTTTATCACCATGGGTCCCAATAGGCTCCCAAATATCACTTTGCAGATTCCACGAAAAGAGTGTTAGCAAACTGCTTCTTGAGGCAGAGGTTGTAACTCTGTGAGATGACACACAGATGAGAAAGAAGTTTCTCAGAAAGCTTCTATCACGTTTTGAACGCATGAAATTTCCTTTATCAGCGTAGGCCTCAATGAGATCCAAAGGAGCACTTCTCAGTTTCCCCAAAGACAGTGTTAATAGACTGCTCCACGAAACATAAGTGTAACTCTGTGAGATGAATTCACACATCACCAAGAAGTTTCTAAGAAAGCTTCTTTCTAGTTTTCATCTTTGGATATTTCCTTTGTCACTGTAATGTTCATTGCGCTATGAAGTATCTAATTGCAGATCTGCAGAAAACTGGGCTAACAAACTGATCACTGAAGAGAAACGTGTAACTCTGTGAGTTGCATTCACACACGGCAATGCAGTTTCTCAGAAAGCTTCTCTTTAGTTATTATGTGAGGATATTTCCTTTATCACCGTGGGCCCCTTAGGCTTCCAAATATCACTTTGCAGATTCCACGAGAAGAGGGTTAGCAAGCTTCTTCTTGAGACAGAGGTTGTAACTCTATGAGATGAACTCACAGATCAGAAAGAAGTTTCTCAGAAAGCTTCTTTCACGTTTTGAACGGATGAAATTTCCTTTATCAGCGTAGGCCTCAATGTGATCCTAAGAAGTCCTTCCTAGATTCCTCAAAGACAGTGTTAATGGGGTGCTCCACAAAACATAAGTGTAACTCTGTGAGATGAATTCACACATCACCAAGAAGTTTCTAAGAAACATTCTTTCTAGTTTTCATCTGTGGATATTTCCTTTGTCACTGGAATGTTCATTGCGCTATGAAGTATCTAATTGCAAATTTCCAGAACACTGTGCTGGCAATGCAGTTTCTCAGAAACCTTCTCTTTAGATATTATGTGAGGATATTTCCTTTATCACCATGGGCCCCAATAGGCTCCCAAATATCACTTTGCAGATTCCACGAAAAGAGTGTTAGCAAACTGCTTCTTGAGGCAGAGGTCGTAACCCTGTGAGATGAACTCACAGATCAGAAAGAAGTTTCTCAGAAAGCTTCTTTCACGTTTTGAATGGATGAAATTTCCTTTATCAGCGTAGGCCTCAATGTGATCCAAAGAAGCCCTTCTCAGTTTCACCAAAGACAGTGTTAATGGACTGCTCCACGAAACATAAGTGTAACTGTGTGAGATGAATTCACACATCACCAAGAAGTTTCTAAGTATGCTTCCTTCTAGTTTTCATCTGTGGATATTTCCTTTGTCACTGTAATGTTCATTGCGCTATGAAGTATCTAATTGCAGATCTCCAGAAAACTGTGCTAACAAACTGATCACTGAAGAGAAACGTGTAACTCTGTGAGTTGCATTCACACAGGGCAATGCAGTTTCTCAGAAAGCTTCTCTTTAGTTATTATGTGAGGATATTTCCTTTATCACCATGGGCCCCTATAGGCTCCCCAATATCACTTTGCAGATTCCACGAGAAGAGTGTTAGCAAACTTCTTCTTGAGGCAGAGTTTGTAACCCTGTGAGATGAACTCACAGATCAGAAAGAAGTTTCTCAGAAAGCTTCTTTCACGTTTTGAACGGATGAAATTTCCTTTATCAGTGTAGGCCTCAATGTGATCCAAAGAAGCCCTTCTCAGATTCCTCAAAGACAGTGTTAATGGACTGCTCCACGAAACATAAGTGTAACTCTGTGTGATGAATTCACACATCACCAAGAAGTTTCTAAGAAAGCTTCTTTCTAGTTTTCATCTGTGGATATTTCCTTTGTCACTCGAATGTTCATTGCGCTATGAAGTATCTAATTGCAGATTTCCAGAACACTGTGATGGCAATGCAGTTTCTCAGAAAGCTTCTCTTTAGTTATTATGTGAGGATATTTCCTTTATCACCATGGGCCCCAATAGGCTCCCAAATATCACTTTGCAGATTCCACGAAAAGAGTGTTAGCAAACTGCTTCTGGAGGCAGAGTTTGTAACTCTGTGAGATGTACTCACAGATCAGAAAGAAGTTTCTCAGAAAGCTTCTTTCACGTTTTGAACAGATGAAATTTCCTTTATCAGCGTAGGCCTCAATGTGATCCAAAGAAGCCCTTCTCAGTTTCCCCAAAGACAGTGTTAATGGACTGCTCCACTTAACATAAGTGTAACTCTGTGAGATGAATTCACACATCACCAAGAAGTTTCTAAGAAAGCTTCTTTCTAGTTTTCATCTGTGGATATTTCCTTTGTCACTGTAATGTTCATTGCGCTAGGAAGTATCTAATTGCAGATCTCCAGAAAACTGGGCTAACAAACTGATCACTGAAGAGAAACGTGTAACTCTGTGAGTTGCATTCACACATGGCAATGCAGTTTCTCACAAAGCTTCTCTTTAATTATTATGTGAGGATATTTCCTTTATCACCATGGGCCAATAAAGTCTCCCAAATATCACTTTGCAGATTCCACGAGAAGAGTGTTAGCAAACTTCTTCTTGAGGCAGAGGTTGTAACTCTGTGAGATGAACTCACAGATCAGAAAGAAGTTTCTCAGAAAGCTTCTTTCATGTTTTGAACAGATGAAATTTCCTTTATCAGCGTAGGCCTCAATGTGATCCAAAGAAGCCCTTCTCAGTTTCCCCAAAGACAGAGTTAATGGAATGCTCCAAGAAACATAAGTGTAACTCTGTGAGCTGAATTCACACATCACCAAGAAGTTTCTAAGAAAGCTTCTTTCTAGTTTTCATCCGTGGATATTTCCTTTGTCACTGTAATGTTCATTGCGCTATGAAGTATCTAATTGCAGATCTCCAGAAAACTGTGCTAACAAACTGATCACTGAAGAGAAACGTGTAACTCTGTGAGTTGCATTCACACAAGGCAATGCAGTTTCTCAGATAGATTCTCTTTAGTTATTATGTGAGGATATTTCCTTTATCACCATGGGCCCCTAAAGGCTCCCAAATATCACTTTGCAGATTCCACGAGAAGAGTGTTAGCAAACTTCTTCTTGAGGCAGAGGTTGTAACTCTGTGAGATGAACTCACATATCAGAAAGAAGTTTCTCAGAAAGCTTCTTTCACGTTTTGAACGGATAAAATTTCCTTTATCAGCGTAGGCCTCAATGTGATCCAAAGAAGCCCTATTCAGACCCCTCAAAGACAGTGTTAACGGACTGCTCCACAAAACATAAGTGTAACTTTGTGAGATGAATTCACACATCACCAAGAAGTTTCTAAGAAAGCTTCTTTCTAGTTTTCATCTGTGGATATTTCCTTTGCCACTGTAATGTTCATTGCGCTATGAAGTATCTAATTGCAGATCTCCAGAAAACTGTGCTAACAAACTGATCACTGAAGAGAAACGTGTAACTCTATGAGTTGCTTTCACACATGGCAATGCAGTTTCTCAGAAAGCTTCTCTTTAGTTATTATGTGAGGATATTTCCTTTATCACCTTGGGCACCAATAGGCTCCCAAATATCACTTTGCAGATTCCACGAAAAGAGTGTTAGCAAACTGCTTCTTAAGGCAGAGGTTGTAACTCTGTGAGATGAACTCACAGATCAGAAAGAAGTTTCTCAGAAAGCTTCTTTCACGTTTTGAACGGAAGAAATTTCCTTAATCAGCGTAGGCCTCAATGTGATCCAAAGAAGACCTTCTCAGTTTCCCCAAAGACAGTGTTAATTGACTGCTCCACGAAACATAAGTGTAACTCTGTGAGATGAATTCACACATCACCAAGAAGTTTCTAAGAAAGCTTCTTTCTAGTTTTCATCTGTGGATATTTCCTTTATCACTGTAATGTTCATTGCGCTATGAAGTATGTAATTGCAGATCTCCAGAAAACTGTGCTAACAAACTGATCACTGAAGAGAAACGTGTAACTCTGTGAGTTGCATTCACACATGGCAATGCGGTTTCTCAGAAAGCTTCTCTTTAGTTATTATGTGAGGATATTTCCTTTATCACCATGGGCCCCTATAGGCTCCCAAATATCACTTTGCAGATTCCACGAGAAGAGCGTTAGCAACCTTCTTCTTGAGGCAGAGGTTGTAACTCTGTGAGATGAACTCACAGTTCAGAAAGAATTTTCTCAGAAAGCTTCTTTCACGTTTTCAACGGATGAAATTCCCTTATCAGCGTAGGCCTCAATGTGATCCAAAGAAGCCCTTCTCAGATTCCTCAAAGACAGTGTTAATGGACTGCTCCACAAAACATAAGTGTAACTCTGTGAGATGAATTCACACATCACCAAGAAGTTTCTAAGAAACCTTCTTTCTATTTTTCATCTGTGGATATTTTCTTTGTCACTGTAATCTTCATTGCGCTATGAAGTATCTAATTGCAGATCTGCAGAAAACTGGGCTAACAAACTGATCACTGAAGAGAAACGTGTAACTCTGTGAGTTGCATTCACACACGGCAATGCAGTTTCTCAGAAAGCTTCTCTTTAGTTATTATGTGAGGATATTTCCTTTATCACCGTGGGCCCCTTAGGCTTCCAAATATCACTTTGCAGATTCCACGAGAAGAGGGTTAGCAAGCTTCTTCTTGAGACAGAGGTTGTAACTCTATGAGATGAACTCACAGATCAGAAAGAAGTTTCTCAGAAAGCTTCTTTCACGTTTTGAATGGATGAAATTTCCTTTATCAGCGTAGGCCTCAATGTGATCCTAAGAAGTCCTTCCTAGATTCCTCAAAGACAGTGTTAATGGGGTGCTCCACAAAACATAAGTGTAACTCTGTGAGATGAATTCACACATCACCAAGAAGTTTCTAAGAAACATTCTTTCTAGTTTTCATCTGTGGATATTTCCTTTGTCACTGGAATGTTCATTGCGCTATGAAGTATCTAATTGCAAATTTCCAGAACACTGTGCTGGCAATGCAGTTTCTCAGAAACCTTCTCTTTAGATATTATGTGAGGATATTTCCTTTATCACCATGGGCCCCAATAGGCTCCCAAATATCACTTTGCAGATTCCACGAAAAGAGTGTTAGCAAACTGCTTCTTGAGGCAGAGGTCGTAACCCTGTGAGATGAACTCACAGATCAGAAAGAAGTTTCTCAGAAAGCTTCTTTCACGTTTTGAATGGATGAAATTTCCTTTATCAGCGTAGGCCTCAATGTGATCCAAAGAAGCCCTTCTCAGTTTCACCAAAGACAGTGTTAATGGACTGCTCCACGAAACATAAGTGTAACTGTGTGAGATGAATTCACACATCACCAAGAAGTTTCTAAGTATGCTTCCTTCTAGTTTTCATCTGTGGATATTTCCTTTGTCACTGTAATGTTCATTGCGCTATGAAGTATCTAATTGCAGATCTCCAGAAAACTGTGCTAACAAACTGATCACTGAAGAGAAACGTGTAACTCTGTGAGTTGCATTCACACAGGGCAATGCAGTTTCTCAGAAAGCTTCTCTTTAGTTATTATGTGAGGATATTTCCTTTATCACCATGGGCCCCTATAGGCTCCCCAATATCACTTTGCAGATTCCACGAGAAGAGTGTTAGCAAACTTCTTCTTGAGGCAGAGTTTGTAACCCTGTGAGATGAACTCACAGATCAGAAAGAAGTTTCTCAGAAAGCTTCTTTCACGTTTTGAACGGATGAAATTTCCTTTATCAGTGTAGGCCTCAATGTGATCCAAAGAAGCCCTTCTCAGATTCCTCAAAGACAGTGTTAATGGACTGCTCCACGAAACATAAGTGTAACTCTGTGTGATGAATTCACACATCACCAAGAAGTTTCTAAGAAAGCTTCTTTCTAGTTTTCATCTGTGGATATTTCCTTTGTCACTCGAATGTTCATTGCGCTATGAAGTATCTAATTGCAGATTTCCAGAACACTGTGATGGCAATGCAGTTTCTCAGAAAGCTTCTCTTTAGTTATTATGTGAGGATATTTCCTTTATCACCATGGGCCCCAATAGGCTCCCAAATATCACTTTGCAGATTCCACGAAAAGAGTGTTAGCAAACTGCTTCTGGAGGCAGAGTTTGTAACTCTGTGAGATGTACTCACAGATCAGAAAGAAGTTTCTCAGAAAGCTTCTTTCACGTTTTGAACAGATGAAATTTCCTTTATCAGCGTAGGCCTCAATGTGATCCAAAGAAGCCCTTCTCAGTTTCCCCAAAGACAGTGTTAATGGACTGCTCCACTTAACATAAGTGTAACTCTGTGAGATGAATTCACACATCACCAAGAAGTTTCTAAGAAAGCTTCTTTCTAGTTTTCATCTGTGGATATTTCCTTTGTCACTGTAATGTTCATTGCGCTAGGAAGTATCTAATTGCAGATCTCCAGAAAACTGGGCTAACAAACTGATCACTGAAGAGAAACGTGTAACTCTGTGAGTTGCATTCACACATGGCAATGCAGTTTCTCACAAAGCTTCTCTTTAATTATTATGTGAGGATATTTCCTTTATCACCATGGGCCAATAAAGTCTCCCAAATATCACTTTGCAGATTCCACGAGAAGAGTGTTAGCAAACTTCTTCTTGAGGCAGAGGTTGTAACTCTGTGAGATGAACTCACAGATCAGAAAGAAGTTTCTCAGAAAGCTTCTTTCATGTTTTGAACAGATGAAATTTCCTTTATCAGCGTAGGCCTCAATGTGATCCAAAGAAGCCCTTCTCAGTTTCCCCAAAGACAGAGTTAATGGAATGCTCCAAGAAACATAAGTGTAACTCTGTGAGCTGAATTCACACATCACCAAGAAGTTTCTAAGAAAGCTTCTTTCTAGTTTTCATCCGTGGATATTTCCTTTGTCACTGTAATGTTCATTGCGCTATGAAGTATCTAATTGCAGATCTCCAGAAAACTGTGCTAACAAACTGATCACTGAAGAGAAACGTGTAACTCTGTGAGTTGCATTCACACAAGGCAATGCAGTTTCTCAGATAGATTCTCTTTAGTTATTATGTGAGGATATTTCCTTTATCACCATGGGCCCCTAAAGGCTCCCAAATATCACTTTGCAGATTCCACGAGAAGAGTGTTAGCAAACTTCTTCTTGAGGCAGAGGTTGTAACTCTGTGAGATGAACTCACATATCAGAAAGAAGTTTCTCAGAAAGCTTCTTTCACGTTTTGAACGGATAAAATTTCCTTTATCAGCGTAGGCCTCAATGTGATCCAAAGAAGCCCTATTCAGACCCCTCAAAGACAGTGTTAACGGACTGCTCCACAAAACATAAGTGTAACTTTGTGAGATGAATTCACACATCACCAAGAAGTTTCTAAGAAAGCTTCTTTCTAGTTTTCATCTGTGGATATTTCCTTTGCCACTGTAATGTTCATTGCGCTATGAAGTATCTAATTGCAGATCTCCAGAAAACTGTGCTAACAAACTGATCACTGAAGAGAAACGTGTAACTCTATGAGTTGCTTTCACACATGGCAATGCAGTTTCTCAGAAAGCTTCTCTTTAGTTATTATGTGAGGATATTTCCTTTATCACCTTGGGCACCAATAGGCTCCCAAATATCACTTTGCAGATTCCACGAAAAGAGTGTTAGCAAACTGCTTCTTAAGGCAGAGGTTGTAACTCTGTGAGATGAACTCACAGATCAGAAAGAAGTTTCTCAGAAAGCTTCTTTCACGTTTTGAACGGAAGAAATTTCCTTAATCAGCGTAGGCCTCAATGTGATCCAAAGAAGACCTTCTCAGTTTCCCCAAAGACAGTGTTAATTGACTGCTCCACGAAACATAAGTGTAACTCTGTGAGATGAATTCACACATCACCAAGAAGTTTCTAAGAAAGCTTCTTTCTAGTTTTCATCTGTGGATATTTCCTTTATCACTGTAATGTTCATTGCGCTATGAAGTATGTAATTGCAGATCTCCAGAAAACTGTGCTAACAAACTGATCACTGAAGAGAAACGTGTAACTCTGTGAGTTGCATTCACACATGGCAATGCGGTTTCTCAGAAAGCTTCTCTTTAGTTATTATGTGAGGATATTTCCTTTATCACCATGGGCCCCTATAGGCTCCCAAATATCACTTTGCAGATTCCACGAGAAGAGCGTTAGCAACCTTCTTCTTGAGGCAGAGGTTGTAACTCTGTGAGATGAACTCACAGTTCAGAAAGAATTTTCTCAGAAAGCTTCTTTCACGTTTTCAACGGATGAAATTCCCTTATCAGCGTAGGCCTCAATGTGATCCAAAGAAGCCCTTCTCAGATTCCTCAAAGACAGTGTTAATGGACTGCTCCACAAAACATAAGTGTAACTCTGTGAGATGAATTCACACATCACCAAGAAGTTTCTAAGAAACCTTCTTTCTATTTTTCATCTGTGGATATTTTCTTTGTCACTGTAATCTTCATTGCGCTATGAAGTATCTAATTGCAGATCTCCAGAAAACTGTGCTC
Organism: Rhinopithecus roxellana; assembly: GCF_007565055.1. Lineage (NCBI taxonomy): Eukaryota > Metazoa > Chordata > Mammalia > Primates > Cercopithecidae > Rhinopithecus > Rhinopithecus roxellana. The sequence goes on from NC_044558.1 coordinate 17,630,609, forward strand.
ACAAACTGATCACTGAAGAGAAACGTGTAACTCTGTGAGTTGCATTCACACATGGCAATGCAGTTTCTCAGAAAGCTTCTCTTTAGTTATTATGTGAGGATATTTCCTTTATCACCATGGGCCCCTGTAGGCTCCCAAATATCACTTTGCAGATTCCACGAGAAGAGTGTAAGCAAACTTCTTCTTGAGGCAGAGGTTGTAACCCTGTGAGATGAACTCACAGATCAGAAAGAAGTTTCTCAGAAAGCTTCTTTCACGTTTTGAACGGATGAAATTTCCTTTATCAGCGTAGGCCTCAATGTGATCCTAAGAAGCCCTTCCTAGATTCCTCAAAGACAGTGTTAATGGGGTGCTCCACAAAACATAAGTGTAACTCTGTGAGATGAATTCACACATCACCAAGAAGTTTCTAAGAAACATTCTTTCTAGTTTTCATCTGTGGATATTTCCTTTGTCACTGGAATGTTCATTGCGCTATGAAGTATCTAATTGCAAATTTCCAGAACACTGTGCTGGCAATGCAGTTTCTCAGAAACCTTCTCTTTAGATATTATGTGAGGATATTTCCTTTATCACCATGGGCCCCAATAGGCTCCCAAATATCACTTTGCAGATTCCACGAAAAGAGTGTTAGCAAACTGCTTCTTGAGGCAGAGGTCGTAACTCTGTGAGATGAACTCACAGATCAGAAAGAAGTTTCTCAGAAAGCTTCTTTCACGTTTTGAATGGATGAAATTTCCTTTATTAGCGTAGGCCTCAATGTGATCCAAAGAAGCCCTTCTCAGTTTCCCCAAAGACAGTGTTAATGGACTGCTCCACGAAACATAAGTGTAACTGTGTGAGATGAATTCACACATCACCAAGAAGTTTCTAAGTATGCTTCCTTCTAGTTTTCATCTGTGGATATTTCCTTTGTCACTGTAATGTTCATTGCGCTATGAAGTATCTAATTGCAGATCTCCAGAAAACTGTGCTAACAAACTGATCACTGAAGAGAAACGTGTAACTCTGTGAGTTGCATTCACACAGGGCAATGCAGTTTCTCAGAAAGCTTCTCTTTAGTTATTATGTGAGGATATTTCCTTTATCACCATGGGCCCCTATAGGCTCCCAAATATCACTTTGCAGATTCCACGAGAAGAGTGTTAGCAAACTTCTTCTTGAGGCAGAGTTTGTAACCCTGTGAGATGAACTCACAGATCAGAAAGAAGTTTCTCAGAAAGCTTCTTTCACGTTTTGAACGGATGAAATTTCCTTTATCAGTGTAGGCCTCAATGTGATCCAAAGAAGCCCTTCTCAGATTCCTCAAACAGTGTTAATGGACTGCTCCACGAAACATAAGTGTAACTCTGTGTGATGAATTCACACATCACCAAGAAGTTTCTAAGAAAGCTTCTTTCTAGTTTTCATCTGTGGATATTTCCTTTGTCACTCGAATGTTCATTGCGCTATGAAGTATCTAATTGCAGATTTCCAGAACACTGTGATGGCAATGCAGTTTCTCAGAAAGCTTCTCTTTAGTTATTATGTGAGGATATTTCCTTTATCACCATGGGCCCCAATAGGCTCCCAAATATCACTTTGCAGATTCCACGAAAAGAGTGTTAGCAAACTGCTTCTGGAGGCAGAGTTTGTAACTCTGTGAGATGTACTCACAGATCAGAAAGAAGTTTCTCAGAAAGCTTCTTTCACGTTTTGGACACATGAAATTTCCTTTATCAGCGTAGGCCTCAATGTGATCCAAAGAAGCCCTTCTCAGTTTCCCCAAAGACAGTGTTAATGGACTGCTCCACTTAACATAAGTGTAACTCTGTGAGATGAATTCACACATCACCAAGAAGTTTCTAAGAAAGCTTCTTTCTAGTTTTCATCTGTGGATATTTCCTTTGTCACTGTAATTTTCATTGCGCTATGAAGTATCTAATTGCAGATCTCCAGAAAACTGTGCTAAGAAACTGATCACTGAAGAGAAACGTGTAACTCTGTGAGTTGCATTCACACATGGCAATGCAGTTTCTCACAAAGCTTCTCTTTAATTATTATGTGAGGATATTTCCTTTATCACCATGGGCCCCAATTGGCTCCCAAATATCACTTTGCAGATTCCACGAAAAGAGTGTTAGCAAACTGCTTCTTGACACAGAGGTTGTAACTCTGTGAGATGAACTCACAGATCAGAAAGAAGTCTCTCAGAAAGCTTCTTTCACGTTTTGAATGGATGAAATTTCCTTTTTCAGCGTAGGCCTCAATGTGATCCAAAGAAGCCCTTCTCAGTTTCCCCAAAGACAGTGTTAATGGACTGCTCCACGAAACATAAGTGTAACTCTGTGAGATGAATTCACACATCACCAAGAAGTTTCTAAGAAAGCTTCTTTCTAGTTTTCATCTGTGGATATTTCCTTTGTCACTGTAATGTTCATTGCGCTATGAAGTATCTCCTTGCAGATCTCCAGAAAACTGTGCTAACAAACTGATCACTGAAGAGAAACGTGTAACTCTGTGAGTTGCATTCACACATGGCAATGCAGTTTCTCAGAAAGCTTCTCTTTAGTTATTATGTGAGGATATTTCCTTTATCACCATGGGTCCCAATAGGCTCCCAAATATCACTTTGCAGATTCCACGAAAAGAGTGTTAGCAAACTTCTTCTTGAGGCAGAAGTTGTAACACTGTGAGATGAACTCACAGATCAGAAAGAAGTTTCTCAGAAAGCTTCTTTCACGTTTTGAACGGAAGAAATTTCCTTTATCAGCGTACGCCACAATGTGATCCAAAGAAGCCCTTCTCAGATTCCTCAAAGACAGTGTTAATGGACTGCTCCACGAAACATAAGTGTAACTCTGTGAGATTAATTCACACATCACCAAGAAGTTTCTAAGAAAGCTTCTTTCTAGTTTTCATCTGTGGATATTTCCTTTGTCACTGTAACGTTCATTGCGCAATGAAGTATCTAATTGCAGATTTCCAGAAAACTGTGCTAACAAACTGATCACTGAAGAGAAACGTGTAACTCTGTGAGTTGCATTCACACATGGTAATGCAGTTTCTCGGAAATCTTCTCTTTAGTTATTATGTGAGGATATTTCCTTTATCACCATGGGCCCCTATAGGCTCCCAAATATCACTTTGTAGATTCCACGAGAGGAGTGTTAGCAAACTTCTTCTTGAGGCAGAGGTTGTAACCCTGTGAGATGAACTCACAGATCAGAAAGAAGATTCTCAGAAAGCTTCTTTCACGTTTTGAACGGATGAAATTTCCTTTATCAGTGTAGGCCTCAATGTGATCCAAAGAAGCCCTTCTCAGATTCCTCAAAGACAGTGTTAATGGACTGCTCCACGAAACATAAGTGTAACTCTGTGAGATGAATTCACACAGCACCAAGAAGTTTCTACGAAAGCTTCTTTCTAGTTTTCATCTGTGGATATGTCCTTTGTCATTGTAAAGTTCATTGCGCTATGAAGTATCTAATTGCAGATTTCCAAAACACTGTGATGGCAATGCAGTTTCTCAGAAAGCTTCTCTTTAGTTATTATGTGAGGATATTTCCTTATCACCATGGGCCCCAATAGGCTCCCAAATATCACTTTGCAGATTCCACGAAAAGAGTGTTAGCAAACTGCTTCTGGAGGCAGAGTTTGTAACTGTGTGAGATGTACTCACAGATCAGAAAGAAGTTTCTCAGAAAGCTTCTTTCACGTTTTGAACAGATGAAATTTCCTTTATCAGCGTAGGCCTCAATGTGATCCAAAGAAGCCCTTCTCAGTTTCCCCAAAGACAGTGTTAATGGACTGCTCCACTTAACATAAGTGTAACTCTGTGAGATGAATTCACACATCACCAAGAAGTTTCTAAGAAAGCTTCTTTCTAGTTTTCATCTGTGGATATTTCCTTTGTCACTGTAATGTTCATTGCGCTAGGAAGTATCTAATTGCAGATCTCCAGAAAACTGGGCTAACAAACTGATCACTGAAGAGAAACGTGTAACTCTGTGAGTTGCATTCACACATGGCAATGCAGTTTCTCACAAAGCTTCTCTTTAATTATTATGTGAGGATATTTCCTTTATCACCATGGGCCCCTAAAGTCTCACAAATATCACTTTGCAGATTCCACGAGAAGAGTGTTAGCAAACTTCTTCTTGAGGCAGAGGTTGTAACTCTGTGAGATGAACTCACAGATCAGAAAGAAGTTTCTCAGAAAGCTTCTTTCATATTTTGAACAGATGAAATTTCCTTTATCAGCGTAGGCCTCAATGTGATCCAAAGAAGCCCTTCTCAGTTTCCCCAAAGACAGAGTTAATGGAATGCTCCAAGAAACATAAGTGTAACTCTGTGAGCTGAATTCACACATCACCAAGAAGTTTCTAAGAAAGCTTCTTTCTAGTTTTCATCCGTGGATATTTCCTTTGTCACTGTAATATTCATTGCGCTATGAAGTATCTAATTGCAGATCTCCAGAAAACTGTGCTAACAAACTGATCACTGAAGAGAAACGTGTAACTCTGTGAGTTGCATTCACACAAGGCAATGCAGTTTCTCAGATAGATTCTCTTTAGTTATTATGTGAGGATATTTCCTTTATCACCATGGGCCCCTAAAGGCTCCCAAATATCACTTTGCAGATTCCACGAAAAGAGTGTTAGCAAACTTCTTCTTGAGGCAGAGGTTGTAACTCTGTGAGATGAACTCACATATCAGAAAGAAGTTTCTCAGAAAGTTTCTTTCACGTTTTGAACGGATAAAATTTCCTTTATCAGCGTAGGCCTCAATGTGATCCAAAGAAGCCCTTCTCAGACTCCTCAAAGACAGTGTTAACGGACTGCTCCACAAAACATAAGTGTAACTTTGTGAGATGAATTCACACATCACCAAGAAGTTTCTAAGAAAGCTTCTTTCTAGTTTTCATCTGTGGATATTTCCTTTGCCACTGTAATGTTCATTGCGCTATGAAGTATCTAATTGCAGATCTCCAGAAAACTGTGCTAACAAACTGATCACTGAAGAGAAACGTGTAACTCTATGAGTTGCTTTCACACATGGCAATGCAGTTTCTCAGAAAGCTTCTCTTTAGTTATTATGTGAGGATATTTCCTTTATCACCTTGGGCACCAATAGGCTCCCAAATATCACTTTGCAGATTCCACGAAAAGAGTGTTAGCAAACTGCTTCTTAAGGCAGAGGTTGTAACTCTGTGAGATGAACTCACAGATCAGAAAGAAGTTTCTCAGAAAGCTTCTTTCACGTTTTGAACGGAAGAAATTTCCTTAATCAGCGTAGGCCTCAATGTGATCCAAAGAAGACCTTCTCAGTTTCCCCAAAGACAGTGTTAATTGACTGCTCCACGAAACATAAGTGTAACTCTGTGAGATGAATTCACACATCACCAAGAAGTTTCTAAGAAAGCTTCTTTCTAGTTTTCATCTGTGGATATTTCCTTTATCACTGTAATGTTCATTGCGCTATGAAGTATGTAATTGCAGATCTCCAGAAAACTGTGCTAACAAACTGATCACTGAAGAGAAACGTGTAACTCTGTGAGTTGCATTCACACATGGCAATGCGGTTTCTCAGAAAGCTTCTCTTTAGTTATTATGTGAGGATATTTCCTTTATCACCATGGGCCCCTATAGGCTCCCAAATATCACTTTGCAGATTCCACGAGAAGAGGGTTAGCAACCTTCTTCTTGAGGCAGAGGTTGTAACTCTGTGAGATGAACTCACAGTTCAGAAAGAATTTTCTCAGAAAGCTTCTTTCACGTTTTCAACGGATGAAATTCCCTTATCAGCGTAGGCCTCAATGTGATCCAAAGAAGCCCTTCTCAGATTCCTCAAAGACAGTGTTAATGGACTGCTCCACAAAACATAAGTGTAACTCTGTGAGATGAATTCACACATCACCAAGAAGTTTCTAAGAAACCTTCTTTCTAGTTTTCATCTGTGGATATTTTCTTTGTCACTGTAATCTTCATTGCGCTATGAAGTATCTAATTGCAGATCTCCAGAAAACTGTGCTCACAAACTGATCACTGAAGAGAAACGTGTAACTCTGTGAGTTGCATTCACACATGGCAATGCAGTTTCTCAGAAAGCTTCTCTTTAGTTATTATGTGAGGATATTTCCTTTATCACCATGGGCCCCTGTAGGCTCCCAAATATCACTTTGCAGATTCCACGAGAAGAGTGTAAGCAAACTTCTTCTTGAGGCAGAGGTTGTAACCCTGTGAGATGAACTGACAGATCAGAAAGAAGGTTCTCAGAAAGCTTCTTTCACGTTTTGAACGGATGAAATTTCCTTTATCAGCGTAGGCCTCAATGTGATCCAAAGAAGCCCTTCTCAGATTCCTCAAAGACAGTGTAATTGGACTCCTCGACGAAACATAAGTGTAACTCTGTGAGATGAATTCACACATCACAAAGAAGTTTCTAAGAAAGCTTCTTTCTAGTTTTCATCTGTGGATATTTCCTTTGTCACTGTAATGTTCCTTGCGCTATGAAGTATCTAATTGCAGATCTCCAGAAAACTGTGCTAACATACTGATCACTGAAGAGAAACGTGTAACTCTGTGAGTTGCATTCACACATGGCAATGCAGTTTCTCAGAAAGCTTCTCTTTAGTTATTATGTGAGGATATTTCCTTTATCACCATGGGCCCCTATAGGCTCCTAAATATCACTTTGCAGATTCCACGAGAAGAGTGTTAGCAAACTGCTTCTTGAGGCAGAGGTTGTAACTCTGTGAGATGAACTCACAGATCAGAAAGAAGTTTCTCAGAAAGCTTCTTTCACGTTTTGAACGGATGAAATTTCCTTTATCAGCGTAGGCCTCAATGTGATTCAAAAAGCCGTTCTCAGTTTCCCCAAAGACAGTGTTAATGGACGGCTCCACGAAACATAATTGTAACTCTGTGAGATGAATTCACACATCACAAAGAAGTTTCTAAGAAAACTTCTTTCTAGTTTTCATCGGTGGATATTTCCTTTGTCACTGTAATGTTCATTGCGCTATGAAGTATCTAATTGCAGATTTCCAGAAAACTGTGCTAACAAACTGATCACTGAAGAGAAAGGTGTAACTCTGTGAGTTGCATTCACACATGGCAATGCAGTTTCTCAGAAAGCTTCTCTTTAGTTATTATGTGAGGATATTTCCTTTATCCCCATGAGCCAAAATAGGCTCCCAAATATCACTTTGCAGATTCCACGAGAAGAGTGTTAGCAAACTTCTTCTTGAGGCAGAGGTTGTAACTCTTTGAGATGAACTCACAGATCAGAAAGAAGTTTCTCAGAAAGCTTCTTTCACGTTTTGAACGGATGAAATTTCCTTTATCAGCGTAGGCCTCAATGTGATCCAAAGAAGCCCTTCTCAGTTTCTCTAAAGACAGTGTTAATGCACTGCTCCACGAAACATAAGTGTAATTCTGTGAGATGAATTCACACATCACCAAGAAGTTTCTAAGAAAGCTTCTTTCTTATGTTCATCTGAGGATATTTCCTTTGTCACTGTAATGTTCAATGCGCTACGAAGAATCTAATTGCAGATTTCCAGAAAACTGTGCTGGCAATGCAGTTTCTCAGAAAGCTTCTCTTTAGTTATTATGTGAGGATATTTCCTTTATCACCATGGGCCCCTATAGTCTCCCAAATATCACTTTGCAGATTCCAGGAAAAGAGTGTTAGCAAAATGCTTCTTGAGGCAGAGGTTGTAACTCTGTGAGATGAACTCACAGATCAGAAAGAAGTTTCTCAGAATGCTTCTTTCACGTTTTGAATGGATGAAATTTCCTTTATCAGCGTGGGCCTCAATGTGATCCAAAGAAGCCCTTCTTAGTTTCCCCAAAGACAGTGTTAATGGACTGCTCCACGAAACATAAGTGTAACTCTGTGAGATGAATTCACACATCACCAAGAAGTTTCTAAGAAAGCTTCTTTCTAGTTTTCATCTTTGGATATTTCCTTTGTCACTGTAATGTTCATTGCGCTATGAAGAATCTAATTGCAGATCTCCAGAAAACTGGGGTAACAAACTGATCACTGAAGAGAAACGTGTAACTCTGTGAGTTGCATTCACACACGGCAATGCAGTTTCTCATAAAGCTTCTCTTTAGTTATTATGTGAGGATATTTCCTTTATCACCGTGGGCCCCTTAGGCTTCCAAATATCACTTTGCAGATTCCACGAGAAGAGGGTTAGCAAGCTTCTTCTTGAGACAGAGGTTGTAACTCTATGAGATGAACTCACAGATCAGAAAGAAGTCTCTCAGAAAGCTTCTTTCACGTTTTGAATGGATGAAATTTCCTTTTTCAGCGTAGGCCTCAATGTGATCCAAAGAAGCCCTTCTCAGTTTCCCCAAAGACAGTGTTAATGGACTGCTCCATGAAACATAAGTGTAACTCTGTGAGATGAATTCACACATCACCAAGAAGTTTCTAACAAAGCTTCTTTCTAGTTTTCATCTGTGGATATTTCCTTTTTCACTGTAATGTTCATTGCGCTATGAAGTATCTCCTAGCAGATCTCCAGAAAACTGTGCTAACAAACTGATCACTGAAGAGAAACGTGTAAGTCTGTGAGTTGCATTCACACATGGCAATGCAGTTTCTCAGAAAGCTTCTCTTTAGTTATTATGTGAGGATATTTCCTTTATCACCATGGGCCCCTATAGGCTCCCAAATATCACTTTGCAGATTCCACGAGAAGAGGGTTAGCAACCTTCTTCTTGAGGCAGAGGTTGTAACTCTGTGAGATGAACTCACAGTTCAGAAAGAATTTTCCCAGAAAGCTTCTTTCACGTTTTCAACGGATGAAATTCCCTTATCAGCGTAGGCCTCAATGTGATCCAAAGAAGCCCTTCTCAGATTCCTCAAAGACAGTGTTAATGGACTGCTCCACAAAACATAAGTGTAACTCTGTGAGATGAATTCACACATCACCAAGAAGTTTCTAAGAAACCTTCTTTCTAGATTTCATCTGTGGATATTTTCTTTGTCTCTGTAATGTTCATTGCGCTATGAAGTATCTAATTGCAGATCTCCAGAAAACTGTGCTCACAAACTGATCACTGAAGAGAAACGTGTAACTCTGTGAGTTGCATTCACACATGGCAATGCAGTTTCTCAGAAAGCTTCTCTTTAGTTATTATGTGAGGATATTTCCTTTATCACCATGGGCCCCTATAGGCTCCCAAATATCACTTTGCAGATTCCACGAGAAGAGGGTTAGCAACCTTCTTCTTGAGGCAGAGGTTGTAACTCTGTGAGATGAACTCACAGATCAGAAAGAATTTTCTCAGAAAGCTTCTTTCACGTTTTGAACGGATGAAATTTCCTTTATCAGCGTAGGCCTCAATGTGATCCAAAGAAGCCCTTCTCAGTTTCTCTAAAGACAGTGTTAATGCACTGCTCCACGAAACATAAGTGTAATTCTGTGAGATGAATTCACACATCACCAAGAAGTTTCTAAGAAAGCTTCTTTCTTATGTTCATCTGAGGATATTTCCTTTGTCACTGTAATGTTCAATGCGCTACGAAGAATCTAATTGCAGATTTCCAGAAAACTGTGCTGGCAATGCAGTTTCTCAGAAAGCTTCTCTTTAGTTATTATGTGAGGATATTTCCTTTATCACCATGGGCCCCTATAGTCTCCCAAATATCACTTTGCAGATTCCAGGAAAAGAGTGTTAGCAAAATGCTTCTTGAGGCAGAGGTTGTAACTCTGTGAGATGAACTCACAGATCAGAAAGAAGTTTCTCAGAATGCTTCTTTCACGTTTTGAATGGATGAAATTTCCTTTATCAGCGTGGGCCTCAATGTGATCCAAAGAAGCCCTTCTTAGTTTCCCCAAAGACAGTGTTAATGGACTGCTCCACGAAACATAAGTGTAACTCTGTGAGATGAATTCACACATCACCAAGAAGTTTCTAAGAAAGCTTCTTTCTAGTTTTCATCTTTGGATATTTCCTTTGTCACTGTAATGTTCATTGCGCTATGAAGAATCTAATTGCAGATCTCCAGAAAACTGGGGTAACAAACTGATCACTGAAGAGAAACGTGTAACTCTGTGAGTTGCATTCACACACGGCAATGCAGTTTCTCATAAAGCTTCTCTTTAGTTATTATGTGAGGATATTTCCTTTATCACCGTGGGCCCCTTAGGCTTCCAAATATCACTTTGCAGATTCCACGAGAAGAGGGTTAGCAAGCTTCTTCTTGAGACAGAGGTTGTAACTCTATGAGATGAACTCACAGATCAGAAAGAAGTCTCTCAGAAAGCTTCTTTCACGTTTTGAATGGATGAAATTTCCTTTTTCAGCGTAGGCCTCAATGTGATCCAAAGAAGCCCTTCTCAGTTTCCCCAAAGACAGTGTTAATGGACTGCTCCATGAAACATAAGTGTAACTCTGTGAGATGAATTCACACATCACCAAGAAGTTTCTAACAAAGCTTCTTTCTAGTTTTCATCTGTGGATATTTCCTTTTTCACTGTAATGTTCATTGCGCTATGAAGTATCTCCTAGCAGATCTCCAGAAAACTGTGCTAACAAACTGATCACTGAAGAGAAACGTGTAAGTCTGTGAGTTGCATTCACACATGGCAATGCAGTTTCTCAGAAAGCTTCTCTTTAGTTATTATGTGAGGATATTTCCTTTATCACCATGGGCCCCTATAGGCTCCCAAATATCACTTTGCAGATTCCACGAGAAGAGGGTTAGCAACCTTCTTCTTGAGGCAGAGGTTGTAACTCTGTGAGATGAACTCACAGTTCAGAAAGAATTTTCCCAGAAAGCTTCTTTCACGTTTTCAACGGATGAAATTCCCTTATCAGCGTAGGCCTCAATGTGATCCAAAGAAGCCCTTCTCAGATTCCTCAAAGACAGTGTTAATGGACTGCTCCACAAAACATAAGTGTAACTCTGTGAGATGAATTCACACATCACCAAGAAGTTTCTAAGAAACCTTCTTTCTAGATTTCATCTGTGGATATTTTCTTTGTCTCTGTAATGTTCATTGCGCTATGAAGTATCTAATTGCAGATCTCCAGAAAACTGTGCTCACAAACTGATCACTGAAGAGAAACGTGTAACTCTGTGAGTTGCATTCACACATGGCAATGCAGTTTCTCAGAAAGCTTCTCTTTAGTTATTATGTGAGGATATTTCCTTTATCACCATGGGCCCCTATAGGCTCCCAAATATCACTTTGCAGATTCCACGAGAAGAGGGTTAGCAACCTTCTTCTTGAGGCAGAGGTTGTAACTCTGTGAGATGAACTCACAGATCAGAAAGAATTTTCTCAGAAAGCTTCTTTCACGTTTTGAACGGATGAAATTCCCTTATCAGCGTAGTCCTCAATGTGATCCAAAGAAGCCCTTCTCAGATTCCTCAAAGACAGTGTTAATGGACTTCTCCACAAAACATAAGTGTAACTCTGTGAGATGAATTCACACATTACCAAGAAGTTTCTAAGAAACCTTCTTTCTAGTTTTCATCTGTGGATATTTTCTTTGTCACTGTAATGTTCATTGCGCTATGAAGTATCTAATTGCAGATCTCCAGAAAACTGTGCTCACAAACTGAACACTGAAGAGAAACGTGTAACTCTGTGAGTTTCATTCACACATGGCAATGCAGTTTTTCAGACAGCTTCTCTTTAGTTATTATGTGAGGATATTTCCTTTATCACCATGGGCCCCTGTAGGCTCCCAAATATCACTTTGCAGATTCCACGAAAAGAGTGTTAGCAAACTGCTTCTTGAGGCAGAGGTTGTAACTCTGTGAGATCACACACAGATCAGAAAGAAGTTTCTCAGAAAGCTTCTATCACGTTTTGAACGGATGAAATTTCCTTTATCAGCGTAGGCCTCAATGAGATCCAAAGGAGCACTTCTCAGTTTCCCCAAAGACAGTGTTAATAGACTGCTCCACGAAACATAAGTGTAACTCTGTGAGATGAATTCACACATCACCAAGAAGTTTCTAAGAAAGCTTCTTTCTAGCTTTCATCTTTGGATATTTCCTTTGTCACTGTAATGTTCATTGCGCTATGAAGTATCTAATTGCAGATCTCCAGAAAACTGGGCTAACAAACTGATCACTGAAGAGAAACGTGTAACTCTGTGAGTTGCATTCACACACGGCAATGCAGTTTCTCATAAAGCTTCTCTTTAGTTATTATGTGAGGATATTTCCTTTATCACCGTGGGCCCCTTAGGCTTCCAAATATCACTTTGCAGATTCCACGAGAAGAGGGTTAGCAAGCTTCTTCTTGAGACAGAGGTTGTAACTCTATGAGATGAACTCACAGATCAGAAAGAAGTCTCTCAGAAAGCTTCTTTCACGTTTTGAATGGATGAAATTTCCTTTTTCAGCGTAGGCCTCAATGTGATCCAAAGAAGCCCTTCTCAGTTTCCCCAAAGACAGTGTTAATGGACTTCTCCACGAAACATAAGTGTAACTCTGTGAGATGAATTCACACATCACCAAGAAGTTTCTAACAAAGCTTCTTTCTAGTTTTCATCTGTGGATATTTCCTTTTTCACTGTAATGTTCATTGCGCTATGAAGTATCTCCTTGCAGATCTCCAGAAAACTGTGCTAACAAACTGATCACTGAAGAGAAACGTGTAACTCTGTGAGTTGCATTCACACATGGCAATGCAGTTTCTCAGAAAGCTTCTCTTTAGTTATTATGTGAGGATATTTCCTTTATCACCATGGGCCCCTATAGGCTCCCAAATATCACTTTGCAGATTCCACGAGAAGAGGGTTAGCAACCTTCTTCTTGAGGCAGAGGTTGTAACTCTGTGAGATGAACTCACAGTTCAGAAAGAATTTTCCCAGAAAGCTTCTTTCACGTTTTCAACGGATGAAATTCCCTTATCAGCGTAGGCCTCAATGTGATCCAAGGAAGCCCTTCTCAGATTGCTCAAAGACAGTGTTAATGGACTGCTCCACAAAACATAAGTGTAACTCTGTGAGATGAATTCACACATCACCAAGAAGTTTCTAAGAAACCTTCTTTCTAGATTTCATCTGTGGATATTTTCTTTGTCTCTGTAATGTTCATTGCGCTATGAAGTATCTAATTGCAGATCTCCAGAAAACTGTGCTCACAAACTGATCACTGAAGAGAAACGTGTAACTCTGTGAGTTGCATTCACACATGGCAATGCAGTTTCTCAGAAAGCTTCTCTTTAGTTATTATGTGAGGATATTTCCTTTATCACCATGGGCCCCTATAGGCTCCCAAATATCACTTTGCAGATTCCACGAGAAGAGGGTTAGCAACCTTCTTCTTGAGGCAGAGGTTGTAACTCTGTGAGATGAACTCACAGATCAGAAAGAATTTTCTCAGAAAGCTTCTTTCACGTTTTGAACGGATGAAATTCCCTTATTAGCGTAGTCCTCAATGTGATCCAAAGAAGCCCTTCTCAGATTCCTCAAAGACAGTGTTAATGGACTTCTCCACAAAACATAAGTGTAACTCTGTGAGATGAATTCACACATTACCAAGAAGTTTCTAAGAAACCTTCTTTCTAGTTTTCATCTGTGGATATTTTCTTTGTCACTGTAATGTTCATTGCGCTATGAAGTATCTAATTGCAGATCTCCAGAAAACTGTGCTCACAAACTGAACACTGAAGAGAAACGTGTAACTCTGTGAGTTTCATTCACACATGGCAATGCAGTTTCTCAGACAGCTTCTCTTTAGTTATTATGTGAGGATATTTCCTTTATCACCATGGGCCCCTGAAGGCTCCCAAATATCACTTTGCAGATTCCACGAAAAGAGTGTTAGCAAACTGCTTCTTGAGGCAGAGGTTGTAACTCTGTGACATCACACACAGATCAGAAAGAAGTTTCTCAGAAAGCTTCTATCACGTTTTGAACGGATGAAATTTCCTTTATCAGCGTAGGCCTCAATGAGATCCAAAGGAGCACTTCTCAGTTTCCCCAAAGACAGTGTTAATAGACTGCTCCACGAAACATAAGTGTAACTCTGTGAGATGAATTCACACATCACCAAGAAGTTTCTAAGAAAGCTTCTTTCTAGCTTTCATCTTTGGATATTTCCTTTGTCACTGTAATGTTCATTGCGCTATGAAGTATCTAATTGCAGATCTCCAGAAAACTGGGCTAACAAACTGATCACTGAAGACAAACGTGTAACTCTGTGAGTTGCATTCACACACGGCAATGCAGTTTCTCATAAAGCTTCTCTTTAGTTATTATGTGAGGATATTTCCTTTATCACCGTGGGCCCCTTAGGCTTCCAAATATCACTTTGCAGATTCCACGAAAAGAGTGTTAGCAAACTTCTTCTTGAGGCAGAAGTTGTAACTCTGTGAGATGAACTCACAGATCAGAAAGAAGTTTCTCAGAAAGCTTCTTTTACGTTTTGAACGGAAGAAATTTCCTTTATCAGCGTAGACCACAATGTGATCCAAAGAAGCCCTTCTCAGATTCCTCAAAGACAGTGTTAATGGACTGCTCCACGAAACATAAGTGTAACTCTGTGAGATGAATTCACACATCACCAAGACGTTTCTAAGAAAGCTTCTTTCTAGTTTTCATCTGTGGAGATTTCCTTTGTCACTGTAATGTTCATTGCGCTATGAAGTATCTAATTGCAGATCTCCAGAAAACTGTGTTAACAAACTGATCACTGAAGAGAAACGTGTAACTCTGTGAGTTGCATTCACACATGGCAATGCAGTTTCTCAGAAAGCTTCTCTTTAGTTATTATGTGAGGATATTTCCTTTATCCCCATGAGCCAAAATAGGCTCCCAAATATCACTTTGCAGATTCCACGAGAAGAGTGTTAGCAAACTTCTTCTTGAGGCAGAGGTTGTAACTCTTTGAGATGAACTCACAGATCAGAAAGAAGTTTCTCAGAAAGCTTCTTTCACGTTTTGAACGGATGAAATTTCCTTTATCAGCGTAGGCCTCAATGTGATTCAAAGAAGCCCTTCTCAGTTTCTCTAAAGACAGTGTTAATGCACTGCTCCACGAAACATAAGTGTAATTCTGTGAGATGAATTCACACATCACCAAGAAGTTTCTAAGAAAGCTTCTTTCTTATGTTCATCTGAGGATATTTCCTTTGTCACTGTAAATTTCATTGCGCTACGAAGAATCTAATTGCAGATTTCCAGAAAACTGTGCTGGCAATGCAGTTTCTCAGAAAGCTTCTCTTTAGTTATTATGTGAGGATATTTCCTTTATCACCATGGGCCCCTATAGGCTCCCAAATATCACTTTGCAGATTCCAGGAAAAGAGTGTTAGCAAAATGCTTCTTGAGGCAGAGGTTGTAACTCTGTGAGATGAACTCACAGATCAGAAAGAAGTTTCTCAGAATGCTTCTTTCACGTTTTGAATGGATGAAATTTCCTTTATCAGCGTGGGTCTCAATGTGATCCAAAGAAGCCCTTCTTAGTTTCCCCAAAGACAGTGTTAATGGACTGCTCCACGAAACATAAGTGTAACTCGGTGAGATGAATTCACACATCACCAAGAAGTTTCTAAGAAAGCTTCTTTCTAGTTTTCATCTGTGGATATTTCCTTTGTCATTGTAATGTTCATTGCGCTATGAAGTATCTAATTGCAGATTTCCAGAAAACTGTGCTAACAAACTGATCACTGAAGAGAAACGTGTAACTCTGTGAGTTGCATTCACACATGGCAATGCAGTTTCTCAGAAAGCTTCTCTTTAGTTATTATGTGAGGATATTTCCTTTATCACCATGGGTCCCAATAGGCTCCCAAATATCACTTTGCAGTTTCCACGAAAAAAGTTTTAGCAAACTGCTTCTTGAGGCAGAGGTTGTAACTCTGTGAGATGACACACAGATCAGAAAGAAGTTTCTCAGAAAGCTTCTTTCACGTTTTGAATGGATGAAATTTCCTTTATCAGCGTAGGCCTCAATGAGATCCAAAGGAGCCCTTCTCAGTTTCCCCAAAGACAGTGTTAATGGACTGCTCCACGAAACATAAGTGTAACTCTGTGAGATGAATTCACACATCACCAAGAAGTTTCTAAGAAAGCTTCTTTCTAGTTTTCATCTTTGGATATTTCCTTTGTCACTGTAATGTTCATTGCGCTATGAAGTATCTAATTGCAGATCTCCAGAAAACTGGGCTAACAAACTGATCACTGAAGAGAAACGTGTAACTCTGTGAGTTGCATTCACACACGGCAATGCAGTTTCTCATAAAGCTTCTCTTTAGTTATTATGTGAGGATATTTCCTTTATCACCGTTGGCCCCTTAGGCTTCCAAATATCACTTTGCAGATTCCACGAGAAGAGGGTTAGCAAGCTTCTTCTTGAGACAGAGGTTGTAACTCTATGACATGAACTCACAGATCAGAAAGAAGTCTCCCAGAAAGCTTGTTTCACGTTTTGAATGGATGAAATTTCCTTTTTCAGCGTAGGCCTCAATGTGATCCAAAGAAGCCCTTCTCAGTTTCCCCAAAGACAGTGTTAATGGACTGCTCCACGAAACATAAGTGTAACTCTGTGAGATGAATTCACACATCACCAAGAAGTTTCTAACAAAGCTTCTTTCTAGTTTTCATCTGTGGATATTTCCTTTGTCACTGTAATGTTCATTGCGCTATGAAGTATCTCCTTGCAGATCTCCAGAAAACTGTGCTAACAAACTGATCACTGAAGAGAAACGTGTAACTCTGTGAGTTGCATTCACACATGGCAATGCAGTTTCTCAGAAAGCTTCTCTTTAGTTATTATGTGAGGATATTTCCTTTATCACCATGGGCCCCTGTAGGCTCCCAAATATCACTTTGCAGATTCCACGAGAAGAGTGTTAGCAAACTTCTTCTTGAGGCAGACGTTGTAACCCTGTGAGATGAACTGACAGATCAGAAAGAAGGTTCTCAGAAAGCTTCTTTCACGTTTTGAACGGATGAAATTTCCTTTATCAGCGTAGGCCTCAATGTGATCCAAAGAAGCCCTTCTCAGATTCCTCAAAGACAGTGTAAATGGACTCCTCGACGAAACATAAGTGTAACTCTGTGAGATGAATTCACACATCACCAAGAAGTTTCTAAGAAAGCTTCTTTCTAGTTTTCATCCGTGGATATTTCCTTTGTCACTGTAATGTTCATTGTGCTATGAAGTATCTAATTGCAGATCTCCAGAAAACTGTGCTAACAAACTGATCACTGAAGAGAAACGTGTAACTCTGTGAGTTGCATTCACACATGGCAATGCAGTTTCTCAGAAAGCTTCTCTTTAGTTATTATGTGAGGATATTTCCTTTATCACCAAGGGCCCCTATAGGCTCCCAAATATCACTTTGCAGATTCCACGAGAAGAGGGTTAGCAACCTTCTCCTTGAGGCAGAGGTTGTAACTCTGTGAGATGAACTCACAGATCAGAAAGAATTTTCTCAGAAAGCTTCTTTCACGTTTTGAACGGATGAAATTCCCTTATCAGCGTAGTCCTCAATGTGATCCAAAGAAGCCCTTCTCAGATTCCTCAAAGACAGTGTTAATGGACTGCTCCACAAAACATAAGTGTAACTCTGTGAGATGAATTCACACATTACCAAGAAGTTTCTAAGAAACCTTCTTTCTAGTTTTCATCTGTGGATATTTTCTTTGTCACTGTAATCTTCATTGCGCTATGAAGTATCTAATTGCAGATCTCCAGAAAACTGTGCTCACAAACTGAACACTGAAGAGAAACGTGTAACTCTGTGAGTTTCATTCACACATGGCAATGCAGTTTCTCAGAAAGCTTCTCTTTAGTTATTATGTGAGGATATTTCCTTTATCACCATGGGCCCCTGTAGGCTCCCAAATATCACTTTGCAGATTCCACGAAAAGAGTGTTAGCAAACTGCTTCTTGAGGCAGAGGTTGTAACTCTGTGAGATCACACACAGATCAGAAAGAAGTTTCTCAGAAAGCTTCTATCACGTTTTGAACGGATGAAATTTCCTTTATCAGCGTAGGCCTCAATGAGATCCAAAGGAGCACTTCTCAGTTTCCCCAAAGACAGTGTTAATAGACTGCTCCACGTAACATAAGTGTAACTCTGTGAGATGAATTCACACATCACCAAGAAGTTTCTAAGAAAGCTTCTTTCTAGCTTTCATCTTTGGATATTTCCTTTGTCACTGTAATGTTCATTGCGCTATGAAGTATCTAATTGCAGATCTCCAGAAAACTGGGCTAACAAACTGATCACTGAAGAGAAACGTGTAACTCTGTGAGTTGCATTCACACACGGCAATGCAGTTTCTCATAAAGCTTCTCTTTAGTTATTATGTGAGGATATTTCCTTTATCACCGTGGGCCCCTTAGGCTTCCAAATATCACTTTGCAGATTCCACGAAAAGAGTGTTAGCAAACTTCTTCTTGAGGCAGAAGTTGTAACTCTGTGAGATGAACTCACAGATGAGAAAGAAGTTTCTCAGAAAGCTTCTTTCACGTTTTGAACGGAAGAAATTTCCTTTATCAGCGTAGGCCACAATGTGATCCAAAGAAGCCCTTCTCAGATTCCTCAAAGACAGTGTTAATGGACTGCTCCACGAAACATAAGTGTAACTCTGTGAGATGAATTCACACATCACCAAGAAGTTTCTAAGAAAGCTTCTTTCTAGTTTTCATCTGTGGAGATTTCCTTTGTCACTGTAATGTTCATTGCGCTATGAAGTATCTAATTGCAGATCTCCAGAAAACTGTGTTAACAAACTGATCACTGAAGAGAAACGTGTAACTCTGTGAGTTGCATTCACACATGGCAATGCAGTTTCTCAGAAAGCTTCTCTTTATTTATTATGTGAGGATATTTCCTTTATCACCATGGGCCCCAGTAGGCTCCAAAATATCACTTTGCAGATTCCACGATAAAAGTGTTAGCAAACTGCTTCTTGAGGCAGAGGTTGTAACTCTGTGAGATGAACTCACAGATCAGAAAGAAGTTTCTCAGAAAGCTTCTTTCACGTTTTGAACGGATGAAATTTCCTGTATCAGCGTAGGCCTCAATGTGATCCAAAGAAGCCCTTCTCAGTTTCCCCAACGACAGTGTTAATGGACTGCTCCATGAAACATAAGTGTATCTCTGTGAGATGAATTCACACATCACCAAGAAGTTTCTAAGAAAGCTTCTTTCTAGTTTTCAACTGTGGATATTTCCTTTGTCACTGTAATGATCATTGCGCTATGAAGTATGTAATTGCAGATTTCCAGAAAACTGTGCTGGCAATGAAATTTCTCAGAAAGCTTCTCTTTAGTTATTATGTGAGGATATTTCCTTTATCACCATGGGCTCCAATAGGCTCCCAAATATCACTTTGCAGATTCCACGAAAAGAGTGTTAGCAAACTGCTTCTTGAGGCAGAGGTTGTAACTCTGTGAGATGAACTCACAGATCAGAAAGCAGTTTCTCAGAAAGCTTCTTTCACGTTTTGAACGGAAGAATTTTCCTTTATCAGCGTAGGCCTCAATGTGATCCAAAGAAGACCTTCTCAGTTTCCCCAACGACAGTGTTAATGGACTGCTCCACGAAACATAAGTGTATCTCTGTGAGATGAATTCACACATCACCAAGAAGTTTCTACGAAAGCTTCTTTCTAGTTTTCAACTGTGGATATTTCCTTTGTCATTGTAATGATCATTGCGCTATGAAGTATCAAATTGCAGATTTCCAGAAAACTGTGCTGGCAATGCAGTTTCTCAGAAAGCTTCTCTCTAGTTATTATGTGAGGATATTTCCTTTATCACCATGGGCCCCAATACTCTCCCAAATATCACTTTGCAGATTCCATGAGAAGAGTGTTAGCAAACTTCTTCTTCAGGCAGAGGTTGTAACTCTGTGAGATGAACTCACAGATCAGAAAGAAGTTTCTCAGAAAGCTTCTTTCACGTTTTGAACGGTGAAATTTCCTTTATCAGCGTAGCCCTCAATGTGATCCAAAGAAACCCTTCTCAGATTCCTCAAAGACAGTGTTAATGGACTGCTCCACGAAACATAAGTGTAACTCTGTGAGATGAATTCACACATCACCAAGAAGTTTCTAAGAAAGCTTCTTTCTAGTTTTCATCTGTGGATATTTCCTTTGTCACTGTAATGTTCATTGCGCTATGAGGTATCTGATTGCAGATCTCCAGAAAACGGTGCTAACAAACTGATCACTGAAGAGGAACGTGTAACTCTCTGAGTTGCATTCACATATGGCAATGCAGTTTCTCAGAAAGCTTCTCTTTAGTTATTATGTGAGGATATTTCCTTTATCACCATGGGCCCCTATAGGCTCCCAAATATCACTTTGCAGATTCCACGATAAGAGTGTTAGCAAACTGCTTCTTGAGGCAGAGGTTGTAACTCTGTGAGATGAACTCACAGATCAGAAAGAAGTTTCTCAGAAAGTTTCTTTCACGTTTTGAACGGATGAAATTTCCTTTATCAGCGTAGGCCTCAATGTGATCCAAAGAAGCCCTTCTCAGTTTCCCCAACGACAGTGTTAATGGACTGCTCCGCGAAACATAAGTGTATCTCTGTGAGATGAATTCACACATCAAAAAGAAGTTTCTAAGAAAGCTTCTTTCTAGTTTTCAACTGTGGATATTTCCTTTGTCACTGTAATGATCATTGCGCTATGAAGTATGTAATTGCAGATTTCCAGAAAACTGTGCTGGCAATGCAATTTCTCAGAAAGCTTCTCTTTAGTTATAATGTGAGTATAATTCCTTTATCACCATGGGCTCCAATAGGCTCCCAAATATCACTTTGCAGAATCCACGAAAAGAGTGTTAGCAAACTGCTTCTTGAGGCAGAGTTTGTAACTCTGTGAGATGAACTCACAGATCAGAAAGAAGTTTTTCAGAAAGCGTCTTTCACGTTTTGAACGGAAGAATTTTCCTTTATCAGCGTAGGCCTCAATGTGATCCAAAGAAGACCTTCTCAGTTTCCCCGAAGACAGTGTTAATGGACTGCTCCACGAAACATAAGTGTAACTCTGTGAGATGAATTCACACATCACCAAGAAGTTTCTAAGAAAGTTTCTTTCTAGTTTTCATCTGTGGATATTTCCTTTGTCACTGTAATGTTCATTGCGATATGAAGTATCTAATTGCAGGTTTCCAGAAAACTGTGGTAACAAACTGATCACTGAAGAGAAACGTGCAACTCTATGAGTTGCATTCACACATGGCAATGCAGTTTCTCAGAAAGCTTCTCTTTAGTTATTATGTGAGGATATTTCCTTTATCACCATGGGCCCCAATAGGCTCCCTAATATCACTATGCAGATTCCACGAAAAGAGTGTTAGCAAACTGCTTCTTGAGGCAGAGGTTGTAACTCTGTGAGATGAACTCACAGATCAGAAGGAAGTTTCTCAGAAAGCTTCTTTCACGTTTTGAACGGATGAAATTTCCTTTATCAGCGTAGGCCTCAATGTGATCCAAAGAAGCCCTTCTCAGTTTCCCCAAAGACAGTGTTAATGGACTGCTCCACGAAACATAACTGTAACTATGTGAGATGAATTCACACATCACCAAGAAGTTTCTAAGAAAGCTTCTTTCTAGTTTTCATCTGTGGATATTTCCTTTGTCACTGTAATGTTCATTGCGCTATGAAGTATCTAAGTGCAGATGTCCAGAAAACTGTGCTAACAAACTGATCACAGAAGAGAAACGTGTAACTCTGTGAGTTGCATTAACACATGGCAATGCAGTTTCTCAGAAAGCTTCTCTTTAGTTACTATGTGAGGATATTTCCTTTATCACCATGGGCCCCAATAAGCTCCCATATATCACTTTGCAGATTCCACGAGAAGAGTGTTAGCAAACTGCTTCTTGAGGCAGAGGTTGTAACTCTGTGAGATGAACTCAAAGATCAGAAAAAAGTTTCTCAGGAAGCTTCTTTCACGTTTTGAAAGGATGAAATTTCCTTTATCAGCGTAGGCCTCAATGTGATCCAAAGAAGCCCTTCTCAGATTCCCCAAAGACAGTGTTAATGGACTGCTCCACGAAACGTAAGTGTAACTCTGTGAGAGGAATTCACACATCACCAAGAAGTTTCTAAGAAAGCTTCTTTCTAGTTTTCATCTGTGGATATTTCCTTTGTCACTGTAATGTTCATTGCGCTATGAAGTATCTAATTGCAGATCTCCAGAAAACGGTGCTAACAAACTGTTCACTGAAGAGAAACGTGTAACTCTGTGAGTTGCATTCACACATGGCAATGCAGTTTTTCAGAAAGCTTCTCTTTAGTTATTATGTGAGGATATTTCCTTTATCACCATGGGCCCCTATAGGCTCCCAAATATCACTTTGCAGATTCCACGAGAAGAGTGTTAGCAAACTTCGTCTGAGGCAGAGGTTGTAACTCTGTGAGATGAACTCACAGATCAGAAAGAAGTTTCTCAGAAAGCTTCTATCACGTTTTGAACGGATGAAATTTGCTTTATCAGCGTAGGCCTCAATGTGATCCAAAGACGCCCTTCTCAGATACCACAAAGACAGTGTTAATGGACTGCTCCACGAAACATAAGTGTAACTCTGTGAGATGAATTCACACATCACCAAGAAGTTTCTAAGAAAGCTTCTTTCTAGTTTTCATCTGTGGATATTTCCTTTGTCACTGTAATGTTCATTGCACTATGAAGTATCTAATTGCAGATTTCCAGAAAACTGTGCTGGCAATGCAGTTTCTCAGAAAGCTTCTCTTTATTTATTATGTGAGGATATTTCCGTTATCACCATGGGCCCCAATAGGCTCCCAAATATCACTTTGCAGATTCCACGAAAAGAGTGTTAGCAAACTGCTTCTTGAGGCAGAGGTTGTAACTCTGTGAGATGAACTCACAGATCAGAAAGAAGTTTCTCAGAAAGCTTCTTTCACGTTTTGAACGGTAGAAATTTCCTTTATCAGCGTAGACCTCAATGTGATCCAAAGAAGCCCTTCTCAGATTCCTTAATGACAGTGTTAAAGGACTGCTCCACGAAACATAAGTGTAAATCTGTGAGATGAATTCACACATCACCAAGAAGTTTCTAAGAAAGCTTCTTTCTAGTTTTCATCTGTGTATATTTCCTTTGTCACTGTAATGTTCATTGCGCTAGGAAGTATCTAATTGCAGATCTCCTGAAAAGTGTGCTACCAAACTGATCACTGAAGAGAAACGTGTAACTCGGTGAGTTGCATTCGCAGATGGCAATGCAGTTTCTCAGAAAGCTTCTCTTTAGTGATTATGTGAGGATATTTCCTTTATCACCATGGGCCCCAATAGGCTCCCAAGTATCACTTTTCAGATTCCACGAGAAGAATGTTACCAAACTGCTTCTTGAGGCAGAGGTTGTAACTCTGTGTGATGAACTCACAGATCAGAAAGAAGTTTCTCAGAAAGCTTCTTTCACCTTTTGAACGGATGAAATTTCCTTTATCAGCGTAGGCCTCAATGTAATCCAAAGAAGCCCTTCTCAGTTTCCCCAAAGACAGTGTTAATGGACTGCTCCACGAAACATAAGTGTAACTCTGTGAGATGAATTCACACATCACCAAGAAGTTTCTAAGAAAGCTTCTTTCTAGTTTTCATCTGTGGATATTTCCTTTGTCACTGTAATGTTCATTGCGCTATGAAGTATCTAATTGCAGATCTCCAGAAAACTGTGCTAAAAAACTGATCACTGAAGAGAAACGTGTAACTCTGTGAGTTGCATTCACACATGGCAATGCAGTTTCTCAGAAAGCTTCTCTTTAGTTATTATGTGAGGATACTTCCTTTATCATCTTGGGCCCCTATAGGCTCCCAAATATCACGTTGCAGATTCCACGAGAAGAATGTTAGCAACCTGCTTCTTGAGGCAGAGGTTGTAACTCTGTGAGATGAACTCACAGATCAGAAAGAAGTTTCTCAGAAAGCTTCTTTCACGTTTTTAACGGATGAAATTTCCTTTATCAGCGTAGGCCTCAATGTGATCCAAAGAAGCCCTTCTCAGTTTCCCCAGAGACAGTGTTAATGGACTGCTTCACGCAAAATAAGTGTAACTCTGTGAGATGAATTCACACATCACCAAGAAGTTTCTAAGAAAGCTTCTTTCTAGTTTTCATCTGTGGATATTTCCTTTGTCACTGTAATGTTCATTGCGCTATGAAGTATCTAATTGCAGATTTCCAGAAAACTGTGCTAACAAACTGATCACTGAAGAGAAACGTGTAACTCTGTGAGTTGCATTCACACATGGCAATGCAGTTTCTCAGAAAGCTTCTCTTTAGTTATTATGTGAGGATATTTCCTTTATCACCATGGGCCCCTATAGGCTCCCAAATATCACTATGCAGATTCCACGAGAAGAGTGTTAGCAAACTGTTTCTTGAGGCAGAAGTTGTAACTCTGTGAGATGAACTCACAGATCAGAAAGAAGTTTCTCAGAAAGCTTCTTTCACGTTTTGAACGGAAGAAATTTCCGTTATCAGCGTAGACCTCAATGTGATCCAAAGAAGCCCTTCTCAGATTCCTCAAAGACACTGTTAATGGACTGCTCCACGAAACATTCGTGTAACTCTGTGAGATGAATTCACACATCACCAAGAAGTCTCTAAGAAAGCTTCTTTCTAGTTTTCATCTGTGGATATTTCCTTTGTCACTGTAATGTTCATTGCGCTATGAAGTATCTAATTGCAGATCTCCAGAAATCTGTGCTGGCAATGCAGTTTCTCAGAAAGCTTCTCTTTAGTTATTATGTGAGGATTTTTCCTTTATCACCATGGGCCCCAATAGGCTCCCAAATATCACTTTGCAGAATCCACGAAAAGAGTGTTAGCAAACTGCTTCTTGAGGCAGAGTTTGTAACTCTGTGAGATGAACTCACAGATCAGAAAGAAGTTTTTCAGAAAGCGTCTTTCACGTTTTGAACGGAAGAATTTTCCTTTATCAGCGTAGGCCTCAATGTGATCCAAAGAAGACCTTCTCAGTTTCCCCGAAGACAGTGTTAATGGACTGCTCCACGAAACATAAGTGTAACTCTGTGAGATGAATTCACACATCACCAAGAAGTTTCTAAGAAAGTTTCTTTCTAGTTTTCATCTGTGGATATTTCCTTTGTCACTGTAATGTTCATTGCGATATGAAGTATCTAATTGCAGGTTTCCAGAAAACTGTGGTAACAAACTGATCACTGAAGAGAAACGTGCAACTCTATGAGTTGCATTCACACATGGCAATGCAGTTTCTCAGAAAGCTTCTCTTTAGTTATTATGTGAGGATATTTCCTTTATCACCATGGGCCCCAATAGGCTCCCTAATATCACTATGCAGATTCCACGAAAAGAGTGTTAGCAAACTGCTTCTTGAGGCAGAGGTTGTAACTCTGTGAGATGAACTCACAGATCAGAAGGAAGTTTCTCAGAAAGCTTCTTTCACGTTTTGAACGGATGAAATTTCCTTTATCAGCGTAGGCCTCAATGTGATCCAAAGAAGCCCTTCTCAGTTTCCCCAAAGACAGTGTTAATGGACTGCTCCACGAAACATAACTGTAACTATGTGAGATGAATTCACACATCACCAAGAAGTTTCTAAGAAAGCTTCTTTCTAGTTTTCATCTGTGGATATTTCCTTTGTCACTGTAATGTTCATTGCGCTATGAAGTATCTAAGTGCAGATGTCCAGAAAACTGTGCTAACAAACTGATCACAGAAGAGAAACGTGTAACTCTGTGAGTTGCATTAACACATGGCAATGCAGTTTCTCAGAAAGCTTCTCTTTAGTTACTATGTGAGGATATTTCCTTTATCACCATGGGCCCCAATAAGCTCCCATATATCACTTTGCAGATTCCACGAAAAGAGTGTTAGCAAACTGCTTCTTGAGGCAGAGGTTGTAACTCTGTGAGATGAACTCAAAGATCAGAAAAAAGTTTCTCAGGAAGCTTCTTTCACGTTTTGAAAGGATGAAATTTCCTTTATCAGCGTAGGCCTCAATGTGATCCAAAGAAGCCCTTCTCAGATTCCCCAAAGACAGTGTTAATGGACTGCTCCACGAAACGTAAGTGTAACTCTGTGAGAGGAATTCACACATCACCAAGAAGTTTCTAAGAAAGCTTCTTTCTAGTTTTCATCTGTGGATATTTCCTTTGTCACTGTAATGTTCATTGCGCTATGAAGTATCTAATTGCAGATCTCCAGAAAACGGTGCTAACAAACTGTTCACTGAAGAGAAACGTGTAACTCTGTGAGTTGCATTCACACATGGCAATGCAGTTTTTCAGAAAGCTTCTCTTTAGTTATTATGTGAGGATATTTCCTTTATCACCATGGGCCCCTATAGGCTCCCAAATATCACTTTGCAGATTCCACGAGAAGAGTGTTAGCAAACTTCGTCTGAGGCAGAGGTTGTAACTCTGTGAGATGAACTCACAGATCAGAAAGAAGTTTCTCAGAAAGCTTCTATCACGTTTTGAACGGATGAAATTTGCTTTATCAGCGTAGGCCTCAATGTGATCCAAAGACGCCCTTCTCAGATACCACAAAGACAGTGTTAATGGACTGCTCCACGAAACATAAGTGTAACTCTGTGAGATGAATTCACACATCACCAAGAAGTTTCTAAGAAAGCTTCTTTCTAGTTTTCATCTGTGGATATTTCCTTTGTCACTGTAATGTTCATTGCACTATGAAGTATCTAATTGCAGATTTCCAGAAAACTGTGCTGGCAATGCAGTTTCTCAGAAAGCTTCTCTTTATTTATTATGTGAGGATATTTCCGTTATCACCATGGGCCCCAATAGGCTCCCAAATATCACTTTGCAGATTCCACGAAAAGAGTGTTAGCAAACTGCTTCTTGAGGCAGAGGTTGTAACTCTGTGAGATGAACTCACAGATCAGAAAGAAGTTTCTCAGAAAGCTTCTTTCACGTTTTGAACGGTAGAAATTTCCTTTATCAGCGTAGACCTCAATGTGATCCAAAGAAGCCCTTCTCAGATTCCTTAATGACAGTGTTAAAGGACTGCTCCACGAAACATAAGTGTAAATCTGTGAGATGAATTCACACATCACCAAGAAGTTTCTAAGAAAGCTTCTTTCTAGTTTTCATCTGTGTATATTTCCTTTGTCACTGTAATGTTCATTGCGCTAGGAAGTATCTAATTGCAGATCTCCTGAAAACTGTGCTAACAAACTGATCACTGAAGAGAAACGTGTAACTCGGTGAGTTGCATTCGCAGATGGCAATGCAGTTTCTCAGAAAGCTTCTCTTTAGTGATTATGTGAGGATATTTCCTTTATCACCATGGGCCCCAATAGGCTCCCAAGTATCACTTTTCAGATTCCACGAGAAGAATGTTACCAAACTGCTTCTTGAGGCAGAGGTTGTAACTCTGTGTGATGAACTCACAGATCAGAAAGAAGTTTCTCAGAAAGCTTCTTTCACCTTTTGAACGGATGAAATTTCCTTTATCAGCGTAGGCCTCAATGTAATCCAAAGAAGCCCTTCTCAGTTTCCCCAAAGACAGTGTTAATGGACTGCTCCACGAAACATAAGTGTAACTCTGTGAGATGAATTCACACATCACCAAGAAGTTTCTAAGAAAGCTTCTTTCTAGTTTTCATCTGTGGATATTTCCTTTGTCACTGTAATGTTCATTGCGCTATGAAGTATCTAATTGCAGATTTCCAGAAAACTGTGCTAACAAACTGATCACTGAAGAGAAACGTGTAACTCTGTGAGTTGCATTCACACATGGCAATGCAGTTTCTCAGAAAGCTTCTCTTTAGTTATTATGTGAGGATACTTCCTTTATCATCTTGGGCCCCTATAGGCTCCCAAATATCACGTTGCAGATTCCACGAGAAGAATGTTAGCAACCTGCTTCTTGAGGCAGAGGTTGTAACTCTGTGAGATGAACTCACAGATCAGAAAGAAGTTTCTCAGAAAGCTTCTTTCACGTTTTTAACGGATGAAATTTCCTTTATCAGCGTAGGCCTCAATGTGATCCAAAGAAGCCCTTCTCAGTTTCCCCAAAGACAGTGTTAATGGACTGCTTCACGCAAAATAAGTGTAACTCTGTGAGATGAATTCACACATCACCAAGAAGTTTCTAAGAAAGCTTCTTTCTAGTTTTCATCTGTGGATATTTCCTTTGTCACTGTAATGTTCATTGCGCTATGAAGTATCTAATTGCAGATTTCCAGAAAACTGTGCTAACAAACTGATCACTGAAGAGAAACGTGTAACTCTGTGAGTTGCATTCACACATGGCAATGCAGTTTCTCAGAAAGCTTCTCTTTAGTTATTATGTGAGGATATTTCCTTTATCACCATGGGCCCCTATAGGCTCCCAAATATCACTATGCAGATTCCACGAGAAGAGTGTTAGCAAACTGTTTCTTGAGGCAGAAGTTGTAACTCTGTGAGATGAACTCACAGATCAGAAAGAAGTTTCTCAGAAAGCTTCTTTCACGTTTTGAACGGAAGAAATTTCCGTTATCAGCGTAGACCTCAATGTGATCCAAAGAAGCCCTTCTCAGATTCCTCAAAGACACTGTTAATGGACTGCTCCACGAAACATTCGTGTAACTCTGTGAGATGAATTCACACATCACCAAGAAGTCTCTAAGAAAGCTTCTTTCTAGTTTTCATCTGTGGATATTTCCTTTGTCACTGTAATGTTCATTGCGCTATGAAGTATCTAATTGCAGATCTCCAGAAATCTGTGCTGGCAATGCAGTTTCTCAGAAAGCTTCTCTTTAGTTATTATGTGAGGATTTTTCCTTTATCACCATGGGCCCCAATAGGCACCCAAATATCACTTTGCAGATTCCACGAAAAGAGTGTTAGCAAACTTCTTCTTGAGGCAGAGGTTGGTACTCTGTGAGATGAACTCACAGATCAGAAAGAAGTTTCTCAGAAAGCTTCTTTCACGTTTTGAACGGATGAAATTTCCTTTATCAGCATAGGCCTCAATGTGATCCAAAGAAGCCCTTCTCAGTTTCCCCAAAGACAGTGTTAATGGACTGCTTCACGCAAAATAAGTGTAACTCTGTGAGATGAATTCACACATCACCAAGAAGTTTCTAAGAAAGCTTCTTTCTAGTTTTCATCTGTGGATATTTCCTTTGTCACTGTAATGTTCATTGCGCTATGAAGTATCTAATTGCAGATTTCCAGAAAACTGTGCTAACAAACTGATCACTGAAGAGAATCGTGTAACTCTGTGAGTTGCATTCACACATGGCAATGCAGTTTCTCAGAAAGCTTCTCTTTAGTTATTATGTGAGGATATTTCCTTTATCACCATGGGCCCCTATAGGCTCCCAAATATCACTATGCAGATTCCACGAGAAGAGTGTTAGCAAACTGTTTCTTGAGGCAGAAGTTGTAACTCTGTGAGATGAACTCACAGATCAGAAAGAAGTTTCTCAGAAAGCTTCTTTCACGTTTTGAACGGAAGAAATTTCCGTTATCAGCGTAGACCTCAATGTGATCCAAAGAAGCCCTTCTCAGATTCCTCAAAGACACTGTTAATGGACTGCTCCACGAAACATTAGTGTAACTCTGTGAGATGAATTCACACATCACCAAGAAGTCTCTAAGAAAGCTTCTTTCTAGATTTCATCTGTGGATATTTCCTTTGTCACTGTAATGTTCATTGCGCTATGAAGTATCTAATTGCAGATCTCCAGAAATCTGTGCTGGCAATGCAGTTTCTCAGAAAACTTCTCTTTAGTTATTATGTGAGGATATTTCCTTTATCACCCTGGGCCCCAATAGGCACCCAAATATCACTTTGCAGATTCCACGAAAAGAGTGTTAGCAAACTTCTTCTTGAGGCAGAGGTTGGAACACTGTGAGATGAACTCACAGATCAGAAAGAAGTTTCCCAGAAAGCTTCTTTCACGTTTTGAACGGATAAAATTTCCTTAATCAGCGTAGGCCTCAATGTGATCCAAAGAAGCCCTTCTCAGATTCCTCAAAGGTAGTGTTAATGGACTGCTCCACGAAACATAAGTGTAACTCTGTGAGATGAATTCATACATCACCAAGAAGTTTCTAAGAAAGCTTCTTTCAGGTTTTCATTTGTGGATATTTCCTTTGTCACTGTAATGTTCATTGCGCTATGAAGTATCTAATTGCTGATTTCCAGAAAACTGTGCTGAAAATGCAGTTTCTCAGAAAGCTTCTCTTTAGTTATTATGTGAGGAAATTTCCTTTATCACCATGGGCCCCAATAGGCACCCAAATATCACTTTGCAGATTCCACGAGAAGAGTGTTAGCAAACTGCTTCTTGAGGCAGAGGTTGTAACTCTGTGAGATGAACTCACAGATCAGAAAGAAGTTTCTCAGAAAGCTTCTTTCACGTTTTGAACGGATGAAATTTCCTTTATCAGCGTAGGCCTCAATGTGATCCAAAGAAGCCCTTGTCAGATTCCTCAAAGACAGTGTTAATGGACTGCTCCACGAATCATAAGTGTAACTCTGTGTGATGAATTCATACATCACCAAGAAGTTTCTAAGAAAGCTTCTTTCTAGTTTTCATCTGAGGATATTTCCTTTGTCACTGTAATATTCATTGCGCTATGAAGTATCTAATTGCAGATTTCCAGAAAACTGTGCTGAAAATGCAGTTTCTCAGAAAGCTTCTCTTTAGTTATTATGTGAGGATATTTGCTTTATCACCATGGGCCCCCATAGGCTCCCAAATATCACTTGGCAGATTCCACGACAAGAGTGTTAGCAAAGTTCTTCTGGAGGCAGAGGTTGTAACTCTGTGAGATGAACTCACAGAGCAGAAAGAAGTTTCTCAGAAAGCTTCTTTCACGTTTTGAACGGATGAAATTTCCTTTATCAGCGTAGGCCTCAATGAGATCCAAAGAAGCCTTTCTCAGATTCCTCAAAGACAGTGTTAATATACTGCTCCACGAAACATAAGTGTAACTCGGTGAGATGAATTCACACATCACCAAGAAGTTTCTAAGAAAGCTTCTTTCTAGTTTTCATCTGTGGATATTTCCTTTGTCACTGTAATGTTCATTGCGCTATGAAGTATCTAATTGCAGATCTCCAGAAAACTGTGCTAACAAACTGATCACTGAAGAGAAACGTGTAACTCTGTGAGTTGCATTAACACATGGCAATGCAGTTTCTCAGAAAGCTTCTCTTTAGTTATTATGTGAGGATATTCCTTTATCACCGTGGGCCCCAATAGGCACCCAAATATCTCTTTGCAGATTCCACGAAAAGAGTGTTAGCAAACTGCTTCCTGAGGCAGAGGTTGTAACTCTGTGAGATGAACTCACAGATCAGAAAGAAGTCTCTCAGAAAGCTTCTTTAACGTTTTTAACGGATGAAATTTCCTTTATCAGCGTAGGCCTCAATGTGATCCAAAGAAGCCCTTCTCAGTTTCCCCAAAGACAGTGTAAATGGACTGCTCCACGAAACCTAAGTGTAACTCTGTGAAATGAATTCACACATCACCAAGAAGTTTCTAAGAAAGTTTCTTTCTAGTTTTCATCTGTGGATATTTCCTTTGTCACTGTAATGTTCATTGTGCTATGAAGTATCTAATTGCAGATTTCCAGAAAACTGTGCTGGCAATGCAGTTTCTCAGAAAGCTTCTCTTTAGTTATTATGTGAGGACATTTCCTTTATCACCATGTCCCCAAATAGGCTCCCTAGATCACCTTGCACATTCCACGAAAAGAGTGTTAGCAAACTGCTTCTGGAGGCAGAGGTTGTAACTCTGTGAGATGAACTCACAGATCAGAAAGAAGTTTCTCAGAAAGCTTCTTTCACGTTTTGAACGGATGAAATTTCCTTTATCAGCGCAGGCCTCAATGTGATCCCAAGAAGCCCTTCTCAGATTCCTCAAAGAGAGTGTTAATGGACTGCTCCACGAAATATAAGTGTAACTCTGTGAGATGAATTCACACATCACCAAGAAGTTTCTAAGAAAGCTTCTTTCCAGTTGTCATCTGTGGATATTTCCTTTGTCACTGTAATGTTCATTGCGCTATGAAGTATCTAATTGAAGATTTCCAGAAAACTGTGCTAACAAACTGATCACTGAAGAGAAACGTGTAACACTGTGAGTTGCATTCACACATGGCAATGCAGTTTCTCAGAAAGCTTCTCTTTAGTTATTATGTGAGGATATTTCCTTTATCACCATGGGCCCCTATAGGCTCCCAAATATCAGTTTACAGATTCCACGAAAAGAGTGTTAGCCAACTGCTTCTTGAGGCAGAGGTTGTAACTCTGTGAGATGAACCCATAGATCAGAAAGAATTTTCCCAGAAAGCTTCTTTCACGTTTTGAACGGATGAAATTTCCTTTATCAGCGTAGGCCTCAATGTGATCCAAGGAAGCCCTTCTCAGATTCCTCAAAGACAGTGTTAATGGACGGCTCCACGAAACAGAAGTGTAACTCTGTGAGATGAATTCACACATCACCAAGATGTTTCTAAGAAAGCTTCTTTCTAGTTGTCATCTGTGGATATTTCTTTTTTCACTGTAATGTTCATTGCGCTATGAAGTATCTAATTGCAGATCTCCAGAAAACTGTGCTAACAAACTGATCACTGAAGAGATAGGTGTAACTCTGTGAGTTGCATTCACACATGGCAATGCAGTTTCACAGAAAGCTTCTCTTTAGTTATTATGTGAGGACATTTCCTTATTCACCGTGTCCCCCAATAGGCTCCCAAATATCACTTTGCAGATTCCACGAAAAGAGTGTTAGCAAACTTCTTCTTGAGGCAGAGGTTGTAACTCTGTGAGATGAACTCAAAGATCAGAAAGAAGTTTCTCAGAAAGCTTCTTTCACGTTTTGAACGGATGAAATTTCCTTTATCAGCCTAGGCCTCAATGTGATCCAAAGAAACCCTTCTCAGATTCCTCAAAGACAGTGTTAAAGGACTGCTCCACGAAACATAAGCATAACTCTGTGAGATGAATTCACACATCACCAAGAAGTTTCTAAGAAAGCTTCTTTCTAGTTTTCATCTGTGGATATTTCCTTTGTCACTGTAATGTTCATTGCGCTATGAAGTATCTAATTGCAGATTTCCAGAAAACTGTGCTAACAAACTGATCACTGAAGAGGAACGTGTAACTCTGTGAGTTGCATTCACACATGGCAATGGAGTTTCTCAGAAAGCTTCTCCTTACTTATTATGTGAGGATATTTCCTTTATCACCATGGGCCCCTATAGGCTCGCAAATATCAGTTTGCAGATTCCACGAAAAGAGTGTTAGCAAACTGCTTCTTGAAGCAGAGGTTGTAACTCTGTGAGATGAACTCACAGATCAGAAAGAAGTTTCTCAGAAAGCTTCTTTCACGTTTTGAATGGAAGAAATTTCCTTTATCAGCGTAGGCCTCAATGTGATCCAAAGAAGCCCTTCTAAGATTCCTCAAAGACAGTGTTCATGGACTGCTCCACGAAACATAAGTGTAACTCTGTGAGATGAATTCACACATCACCAAGAAGTTTCTAAGAAAGCTTCTTTCTAGTTTTCATCTGTGGATATTTCCTTTGTCACTGTAATGTTCATTGCGCTATGAAGTATCTAATTGCAGATTTCCAGAAAACTGTGCTGGCAATGCAGTTTCTCAGAAAGCTTCTCTTTAGTTATTATGTGAGGATATTTCCTTTATCACCATGGGCCCCAATAGGCTCCCAAATATCACTTTGCAGATTCCACGAGAAGAGTGTTAGCAAACTTCTTCTTGAGGCAGAGGTTGTAACACTGTGAGATGAACTCACAGATCAGAAAGAAGTTTCTCAGAAAGCTTCTTTCACGTTTTGAACGGATGAAATTTCCTTTATCAGCGTAGGCCTCAATTTGATCCAAAGAAGCCCTTCTCATATTCCTCAAAGACAGTGTTAATGGACTGCTCCATGAAACATAAATGTAACTCTGTGAGATGAATTCACACATCACCAAGAAGTTTCTAGGAAAGCTTCTTTCTAGTTTTCATCTGTGGATATTTCCTTTGTCACTGTAAAGTTCATTGCGCTATGAAGTATCTAATTGCAGATCTCCAGAAAACTGTGCTAACAAACTGATCACTGAAGAGAAACGTGTAACTCTGTGAGTTGCATTCACACATGGCAATGCAGTTTCTCAGAAAGCTTCTCTTTAGTTATTATGTGAGGACATTCCTTTATCACCGTGGTCCCCAATAGCCTCCCAAATATCACTTTGCAGATTCCACGAAAAGAGTGTTAGCAAACTGCTTCTTGAGGCAGAGGTTGTAACTCTGTGAGATGAACTCACAGATCAGAAAGAAGTTTCTCAGAAAGCTTCTTTCACGTTTTTAACGGATGAAATTTCCTTTATCAGCGTAGGCCTCAATGTGATCCAAAGAAGCCCTTCTCAGTTTCACCAAAGACAGTGTTAATGGACTGCTCCACGAAACATAATTGTAACTCTGTGAGATGAATTCACACATCACCAAGAAGTTTCTAAGAAAGCTTCTTTCTAGATTTCATCTGTGGATA
Source organism: Rhinopithecus roxellana (assembly GCF_007565055.1). Taxonomy (NCBI): domain Eukaryota; kingdom Metazoa; phylum Chordata; class Mammalia; order Primates; family Cercopithecidae; genus Rhinopithecus; species Rhinopithecus roxellana. The sequence goes on from NC_044558.1 coordinate 17,665,075, forward strand.
TTTCCTTTGTCACTGTAATATGCATTGCGCTATGAAGTATCTAATTGCAGATTTCCAGAAAACTGTGCTAACAAACAGATCACTGAAGAGGAACGTGTAACTCTGTGAGTTGCATTCACACATGGCAATGCAGTTTCTCAGAAAGCTTCTCTTTACTTATTATGTGAGGATATTTCCTTTATCACCATGGGCCCATATAGGCTCCCAAATATAAGTTTGAAGATTCCACGAAAAGAGTGTTAGCAAACTGCTTCTTGAGGCAGAGGTTGTAACTCTGTGAGATGAACCCATAGATCAGAAAGAAGTTTCCCAGAAAGCTTCTTTCACGTTTTGAAGGGATGAAATTTCCTTTATCAGCGTAGGCCTCAATGTGATCCAAAGAAGCCCTTCTTAGATTCCTCAAAGACAGTGTTAATGGACTGCTCCACGAAACAGAAGTGTAACTCTGTGAGATGAATTCACACATCACCAAGAAGTTTCTAAGAAAGCTTCTTTCTAGTTTTCATCTGTGGATATTTCCTTTGTCACTGTAATGTTCATTGTGCTATGAAGTATCTAATTGCAGATTTCCAGAAAACTGTGCTGGCAATGCAGTTTCTCAGAAAGCTTCTCTTTAGTTATTATGTGAGGATATTCCTTTATCACCGTGGGCCCCAATAGGCTCCCAAATATCACTTTGCAGTTTATACGAAAAGAGTGTTAGCAAACTGCTTCTTGAGGCAGAGGTTGTAACTCTGTGAGATGAACTCACAGATCAGAAAGAAGTTTCTCAGAAAGCTTCTTTCACGTTTTGAACGGATGAAATTTCCTTTATCACCGTAGGCCTCAATGTGATCCAAAGAAGCCCTTCTCAGATTCCTCAAAGACAGTGTTAATGGACTGCTCCACGAAACATAAGTGTAACTCTGTGAGATGAATTCACACATCACCAAGAAGTTTCTAAGAAAGCTTCTTTCTAGTTTTCATCTGTGGATATTTCCTTTGTCACTGTAATGTTCATTGCGCTATGAAGTATCTAATTGCAGATTTCCAGAAAACTGTGCTGGCAATGCAGTTTCTCAGAAAGCTTCTCTTTAGTTATTATGTGAGGATATTTCCTTTATCACCATGGGCCCCTATAGGCTCCCAAATATCAGTTTGAAGATTCCACGAAAAGAGTGTTAGCAAACTGCTTCTTGAGGCAGAGGTTGTAACTCTGTGAGATGAACCATAGATCAGAAAGAAGTTTCCCAGAAAGCTTCTTTCACGTTTTGAACGAATGAAATTTCCTTTATCAGCGTAGGCCTCAATGTGATCCAAGGAAGCCCTTCTCAGATTCCTCAAAGACAGTGTTAATGGACGGCTCCACGAAACAGAAGTGTAACTCTGTGAGATGAATTCACACATCACCAAGAAGTTTCTAAGAAAGCTTCTTTCTAGTTGTCATCTGTGGATATTTCCTTTTTCACTGTAATGTTCATTGCGCTATGAAGTATCTAATTGCAGATCTCCAGAAAACTGTGCTAACAAACTGATCACTGAACAGAAACGTGTGACTCTGTGAGTTGCATTCACACATGGCAATGCAGTTTCACAGAAAGCTTCTCTTTAGTTATTATGTGAGGACATTTCCTTATTCACCGTGTCCCCCAATAGGCTCCCAAATATCACTTTGCAGATTCCACGAAAAGAGTGTTAGCAAACTTCTTCTTGAGGCAGAGGTTGTAACTCTGTTAGATGAACTCACAGATCAGAAAGAAGTTTCTCAGAAAGCTTCTTTCACGTTTTGAACGGATGAAATTTCCTTTATCATCGTAGGCCTCAATGTGATCCAAAGAAACCCTTTTCAGATTCCTCAAAGACAGTGTTAAAGGACTGCTCCACGAAACATAAGCATAACTCTGTGAGATGAATTCACACATCACCAAGAAGTTTCTAAGAAAGCTTCTTTCTAGTTTTCATCTGTGGATATTTCCTTTGTCACTGTAATGTTCATTGCGCTATGAAGTATCTAATTGCAGATTTCCAGAAAACTGTGCTAGCAATGCAGTTTCTCAGAAAGCTTCTCTTTAGGTATTATGTGAGGATATTTCCTTTATCACCATGGGCCCCAATAGGCTCCCAAATATCACTTTGCAGATTCCACGAATAGAGTGTTAGCAAACTGCTTCTTAAGGCAGAGGTTGTAACTCTGTGAGATGAACTCACAGATCAGAAAGAAGTTTCTCAGAAAGCTTCTTTCACGTTTTTAACGGATGAAATTTCCTTTATCAGCGTAGGCCTCAATGTGATCCAAAGAAGCCCTTCTCAGTTTCCCCAAAGACAGTGTTAATGGACTGCTCCACGAAACATAAGTGTAACTCTGTGAGATGAATTCACACATCACCAAGAAGTTTCAAAAAAGTTTCTTTCTAGTTTTCATCTGTGGATATTTCCTTTGTCACTGTAATGTTCATTGCGCTATGAAGTATCTAATTGCAGATTTCCAGAAAACTGTGCTAACATACTGATCACTGAAGAGGAACGTGTAACTCTATGAGTTGCATTCACACATGGCAATGCAGTTTCTCAGAAAGCTTCTCCTTACTTATTATGTGAGGATATTTCCTTTATCACCATGGGCCCCTATAGGCTCGCAAATATCAGTTTGTAGATTCCACGAAAAGAGTTTTAGCAAACTGCTTCTTGAAGCAGAGGTTGTAACTCTGTGAGATGAACTCACAGATCAGAAAGAAGTTTCTCAGAAAGCTTCTTTCACGTTTTGAATGGAAGAAATTTCATTTATCAGCGTAGGCCTCAATGTGATCAAAGAAGCCCTTCTCAGATTCCTCAAAGACAGTGTTAATGGACTGCTCCACGAAACATAAGTGTAACTCTGTGAGATGAATTCACACATCACCAAGAAGTTTCTAAGAAAGCTTCTTTCTAGTTTTCACCTGTGGATATTTCCTTTGTCACTGTAATGTTCATTGCGCTATGAAGTATCTAATTGCAGATTTCCAGAAAACTGTGCTGGCAATGCAGTTTCTCAGAAAGCTTCTCTTTAGTTATTATGTGAGGATATTTCCATTATCACCATGGGCCCCAATAGGCTCCCAAATATCACTTTGCAGATTCCACGAGAAGAGTGTTAGCAAACTTCTTCTTGAGGCAGAGGTTGTAACTCTGTGAGATGAACTCACAGATCAGAAAGAAGTTTCTCAGAAAGCTTCTTTCACGTTTTGAACGGATGAAATTTCCTTTATCAGCGTAGGCCTCAATGTGATCCAAAGAAGCCCTTCTCAGATTCCTCAAAGACAGTGTTAATGGACTGCTCCATGAAACATAAATGTAACTCTGTGAGATGAATTCACACATCACCAAGAAGTTTCTAGGAAAGCATCTTTCTAGTTTTCATCTGTGGATATTTCCTTTGTCACTGTAAAGTTCATTGCGCTATGAAGTATCTAATTGCAGATCTCCAGAAAACTGTGCTAACAAACTGATCACTGAAGAGAAACGTGCAACTCTGTGAGTTGCATTCACACATGGCAATGCAGTTTCTCAGAAAGCTTCTCTTTAGTTATTATGTGAGGACATTCCTTTATCACCGTGGGCCCCAATAGCCTCCCAAATATCACTTTGCAGATTCCACGAAAAGAGTGTTAGCAAACTGCTTCTTGAGGCAGAGGTTGTAACTCTGTGAGATGAACTCACAGATCAGAAAGAAGTTTCTCAGAAAGCTTCTTTCACGTTTTGAACGGATGAAATTTCCTTTATCAGCGTAGGCCTCAATGTGATCCAAAGAAGACCTTCTCAGTTTCCCCAAAGACAGTGTTAATGGACTGCTCCACGAAACATAAGTGTAACTATGTGAGATGAATTCACACATCACCAAGAAGTTTCTAAGAAAGCTTCTTTCTAGTTTTCATCTGTGGATATTTCCTTTGTCACTGTAATGTTCATTGCGCTATGAAGTATCTAATTGCAGATTTCCAGAAAACTGTGCTAACAAACAGATCACTGAAGAGGAACGTGTAACTCTGTGAGTTGCATTCACACATGGCAATGCAGTTTCTCAGAAATCTTCTCTATACTTATTATGTGAGGATATTTCCTTTATCACCATGGGCCCCTATAGGCTCCCAAATATCAGTTTGCAGATTCCACGAAAAGAGTGTTACCAAACTGCTTCTTGAGGCAGAGGTTGTAACTCTGTGAGATGAACCCATAGATCAGAAACAAGTTTCTCAGAAAGCTTCTTTCACGTTTTGAACGGATGAAATTTCCTTTATCATCGTAGGCCTCAATGTGATCCAAAGGAGCCCTTCTCAGATTCGTCAAAGACAGTGTTAATGGACTGCTCCACGAAACAGAAGTGTAACTCTGTGAGATGAATTCACACATCACCAAGAAGTTTCTAAGAATGTTTCTTTCTAGTTTTCATCTGTGGATATTTCCTTTGTCACTGTAATGTTCATTGTGCTATGAAGTATCTAATTGCAGATTTCCAGAAAACTGTGCTGGCAATGCAGTTTCTCAGAAAGCTTCTCTTTAGTTATTATGTGAGGATATTCCTTTATCACCGTGGGCCCCAATAGGCTTCCAAATATCACTTTGCAGATTCCACGAAAAGAGTGTTAGCAAACTGCTTCTTGAGGCAGAGGTTGTAAATCTGTGAGATGAACTCACAGATCAGAAAGAAGTTACTCAGAAAGCTTCTTTCACGTTTTTAACGGATGAAATTTCCTTTATCAGCGTAGGCCTCAAAGTGATCCAAAGAAGCCCTTCTCAGATTCCCCAAAGACAGTGTTAATGGACTGCTCCACGAAACATAAGTGTAACTCTGTGAGATGAATTCACACATCACCAAGAAGTTTCTAAGAAAGTTTCTTTCTAGTTTTCATCTGTGGATATTTCCTTTCTCACTGTAATGTTCATTGCGCTATGAAGTATCTAATTGCAGATCTCCAGAAAACTGTGCTAACAAACTGATCATTGAAGAGGAACGTGTAACTCTGTGAGTTGCATTCACACATGGCAATGCAGTTTCTCAGAAAGCTTCTCTTTACTTATTATGTGAGGATATTTCCTTTATCACCACGGGCCCCTATAGGCTCCCAAATATCAGTTTGCAGATACCACGAAAAGAGTGTTAGCAAACTGCTTCTTGAGGCAGAGGTTGTAACTCTGTGAGATGAACCCATAGATCAGAAAGAAGTTTCCCAGAAAGCTTCTTTCACGTTTTGAACGGATGAAATTTCCTTTATCAGCGTAGACCTCAATGTGATCCAAAGGAGCCCTTCTCAGATTCCTCAAAGACAGTGTTAATGGACTGCTCCACGAAACAGAAGTGTAACTCTGTGAGATGAATTCACACATCACCAAGAAGTTTCTAAGAAAGCTTCTTTCTAGTTTTCATCTGTGGATATTTCCTTTGTCACTGTAATGTTCATTGCGCTATGAAGTATCTAATTGCAGATTTCCAGAAAACTGTGCTGGCAATGCAGTTTCTCAGAAAGCTTCTCTTTAGTTATTATGTGAGGATATTTCCTTTATCACCATGGGCCGCAATAGGCTCCCAAATATCACTTTGCAGATTCCACGAATAGAGTGTTAGCAAACTGCTTCTTGAGGCAGAGGTTGTAACTCTGTGAGATGAACTCACAGAACAGAAAGAAGTTTCTCAGAAAGCTTCTTTCACGTTTTGAACGGATGAAATTTCCTTTATCAGCGTAGGCCTCAATGTGATCCAAAGAAGCCCTTCTCAGTTTCCCCAAAGACAGTGTTAATGGACTGCTCCACGAAACATAAGTGTAACTCTGTGAGATGAATTCACAGATCACCAAGAAGTTTCTAAGAAAGCTTCTTTCTAGTTTTCATCTGTGGATGTTTCCTTTGTCACTGTAATGTTCATTGCGCTATGGAGTATCAAATTTCAGATCTCCAGAAAACTGTGCTAACAAACTGATCACTGAAGAGAAACGTGTAACTCTGTGAGTTGCATTCACACATGGCAATGCAGTTTCTCAGAAAGCTTCTCTTTAGTTATTATGTGAGGATATTTCGTTATCACCATGGGCCCCTATAGGCTCCCAAATATCACGTTGCAGATTCCACGAGAAGAGTGTTAGCAAACTTCTTCTTGAGGCAGAGGTTGTAACTCTGTGAGATGAACTCACAGATCAGAAAGAAGTTTCTCAGAAAGCTTCTTTCACGTTTTGAACGGATGAAATTTCCTTTATCAGCGTAGGCCTCAATGTGATCCAAAGAAGCACTTCTCAGATTCCTCAAAGACAGTGTTAATGCACTGCTCCATGAAACATAAATGTAACTCTGTGAGATGAATTCACACATCACCAAGAAGTTTCTAGGAAAGCTTCTTTCTAGTTTTCATCTGTGGATATTTCCTTTGTCACTGTAAAGTTCATTGCGCTGTGAAGTATCTAATTGCAGATCTCCAGAAAACTGTGCGAACAAACTGATCACTGAAGAGAAACGTGTAACTGTATGAGTTGCATTCACACATGGCAATGCAGTTTCTCAGAAAGCTTCTCTTTAGTTATTATGTGAGGATAATTCCTTTATCACCATATGCCCCAATAGGCTCCCAAATATCACTTTGCAGATTCCACGAAAAGAGTGTTAGCAAACTGCTTCTTGAGGCCGAGGTTGTAACTCTGTGAGATGAACTCACAGATCAGAAAGAAGTTTCTCTGAAAGCTCCTTTCAGGTTTTGAATGGATGAAATTTCCTTTATCAGCGTAGGCCTCAATGTGATCCCAAGAAGCCCTTCTCAGTTTCCCCAAAGACAGTGTTAATCGACTGCTCCATGAAACATAAGTGTAACATTGGGAGATGAATTCACACATCACCAAGAAGTTTCTAAGAAAGCTTCTTTCTAGTTTTCATCTGTGGATATTTCCTTTGTCACTGTAATGTTCATTGCGCTATGAAGTATCTAATTGCAGATCTCCAGAAAACTGTGCTAACAAACTGATCACTGAAGAGAAACGTGTAACTCTGTGAGTTGCATTCATACATGGCAATGCAGTTTCTCAGAAAGCTTCTCTTTAGTTATTATGTGAGGATATTTCCTTTATCACCATGGGCCCCAATAGGCTCCCAAATATCACTTTGCAGATTCCACGAAAAGAGTGTTAGCAAACTGCTTCTTGAGGCAGAGGTTGTAACTCTGTGAGATGAACCCACAGATCAGAAAGAAGTTTCTCAGAAAGCTTCTTTCACGTTTTGAACGGATAAAATTTCCTTTATCAGCGTAGGCCTCAATGTGATCCAAAGAAGACCTTCTCAGTTTCCCCAAAGACAGTGTTAATGGACTGCTCCACGAAACATAAGTGTAACTCTGTGAGATGAATTCACACATCACCAAGAAGTTTCTAAGAAAGCTTCTTTCTAGTTTTCATCTGTGGATATTTCCTTTGTCACTGTAATGTTCATTGCGCTATGAAGTATCTAATTGCAGATCTCCAGAAAACTATGCTAACAAACTGATCACCGAAGAGAAACGTGTAACTCTGTGAGTTGCATTCATACATGGCAATGCAGTTTCTCAGAAAGCTTCTCTTTAGTTATTATGTGAGGATATTTCCTTTATCACCAAGGGCCCCAATAGGCTCCCAAATATCACTTGGCAGATTCCACGAAAAGAGTGTTAGCAAAATGCTTCTTGAGGCAGAGTTTGTAACTCTGAGAGATGAACCCATAGATCAGAAAGAAGTTACTCAGAAAGCTTCTTTCACGTTTTGAACGGGTAAAATATCCTTTATCAGCGTAGGCCTCAATGTGATCCAAAGAAGCCCTTCTCAGATTCCTCAAAGACAGTGTTAATGGACTGCTCCACGAAACAGAAGTGTAACTCTGTGAGATGAATTCACACATCACCAAGAAGTTTCTAAGAAAGCTTCTTTCTAGTTTTCATCTGTGGATATTTCCTTTGTCACTGTAATGTTCATTGTGCTATGAAGTATCTATTTGCAGATTTCCAGAAAACTGTGCTGGCAATGCAGTTTCTCAGAAAGCTTCTCTTTAGTTATTATGTGAGGATATTTCCTTTATCACCATGGGCCCCAATAGGCTCCCAAATATCAATTTGCAGATTCCACGAAAAGAGTGTTAGCAAACTGCTTCTTGAGGCAGAGTTTGTAACTCTGTGAAATGAGCTCACAGATCAGAAAGAAGTTTCTCAGAAAGCTTATTTCACGTTTGAACGGATGAAATTTCCTTTATCAGCGTAGGCCTCAATGTGATCCAAAGAAGCCCTTCTCAGTTTCCCCAAAGACAGTGTTAATGGACTGCTCCATGATACATAAGTGTAACTCTGTGAGATGAATTCACACATCACCAAGAAGTTTCTAAGAAAGCTTCTTTCTAGTTTTCATCTGTGGATATTTCCTTTGTCACTGTAATGTTCATTGCGCTATGAAGTATCTAATTGCAGATTTCCAGAAAACTGTGCTAACAAACTGATGACTGAAGAGAAACGTGTAACTCTGTGAGTTGCATTCACACATGGCAATGCCGTTTCACAGAAAGCTTCCCTTTAGTTATTATGTGAGGACATTTCCTTTATCACCATGGGCCCCAATAGGCTCCCAAATATCACCTTGCAGATTCCACGAAAAGAGTGTTAGCAAACTTCTTCTTGAGGCAGAGTTTGTAACTCTGTGAGATGAACTCACAGATCAGAAAGAAGTTTCTCAGAAAGCTTCTTTCACGTTTTGAACGGAAGAAATTTCCTTTATCAGCGTAGGCCTCAATGTGATCCAAAGAAGCCCTTCTCAGATTCCTCAAAGACAGTGTTAATGGACTGCTCCACGAAACATAAGTGTAACTCTGTGAGATGAATTCACACATCACCAAGAAGTTTCTAAGAAAGCTTCTTTCTAGTTTTCATCTGTGGATATTTCCTTTGTCACTGTAATGTTCATTGCGCTATGAAGTATCTAATTGCAGATCTCCAGAAAACTGTGCAACAAACTGATCACTGAAGAGAAACGTGTAACTCTGTGAGTTGCATTCACACATGGCAATGCAGTTTCTCAGAAAGCTTCTCTTGGCCGGGCGCGGTGGCTCAAGCCTGTAATCCCAGCACTTTGGGAGGCCGAGACGGGCGGATCACGAGGTCAGGAGATCGAGACCATCCTGGCTAACAGGGTGAAACCCCGTCTCTACTAAAAAATACAAAAAATTAGCCGGGCGAGATGGCGGGCGCCTGTAGTCCCAGCTACTCGGGAGGCTGAGGCAGGAGAATGGCGTAAACCTGGGAGGCGGAGCTTGCAGTGAGCTGAGATCCGGCCACTGCACTCCAGCCCGGGAGACAGAGCGAGACTCCGTCTCAAAAAAAAAAAAAAAAAAAAAAAAAAAAAAAAAAAAAGAAAGCTTCTCTTTAGTTATTATGTGAGGATATTTGCTTTATCACCATGGCCCCAATAGGCTCCCAAATATCACTTGGCAGATTTCACGAGAAGAGTGTTAGCAAATTTCTTCTTGAGGCAGAGGTTGTAACTCTCTGAGATGAACTCACAGATCAGAAAGAAGTTTCTCAGAAAGCTTCTTTCACGTTTTGAACGGATGAAATTTCCTTTATCAGCGTAGGCCTCAATGAGATCCAAAGAAGCCTTTCTCAGACTCCTCAAAGACAGTGTTAATGGACTGCTCCACGAAACATAAGTGTAACTCGGTGAGATGAATTCACACATCACCAAGAAGATTCTAAGAAAGCTTCTTTCTAGTTTTCATCTGTGGATATTTCCTTTGTCACTGTAATGTTCAATGCGCTATGAAGTATCTAATTGCAGATCTCCAGAAAACTGTGCTAACAAACTGCTCACTGAAGAGAAAGGTGTAACTCTGTGAGTTGCATTCACACATGGCAATGCAGTTTCACAGAAAGCTTCTCTTTAGTTATTATGCGAGGACATTTACTTATTCACCGTGTCCCCCAATAGGCTCCCAAATATCACTTTGCAGATTCCACGAAAAGAGTGTTAGCAAACTGCTTCTTGAGGCAGAGGTTGTAACTCTGTGAGATGAACTCACAGATCAGAAAGAAGTTTCTCAGAATGCTTCTTTCACGTTTTGAACGGATGAAATTTCCTTTATCAGCGTAGGCCTCAAAGTGATCCAAAGAAGACTTTCTCAGTTTCCCCAAAGACAGTGTTAATGGACTGCTCCACGAAACATAAGTGTAACTCTGTGAGATGAATTCACACATCACCAAGAAGTTTCTAAGAAAGCTTTTTCTAGTGTTCATCTGTGGATATTTCCTTTGTCACTGTAATATTCATTGCGCTATGAAGTATCTAATTGCAGAACTCCAGAAAACTGTGCTAACAAACTGATCACTGAAGAGGAACGTGTAACTCTGTGAGTTGCATTCACATATGGCAATGCAGATTCTCAGAAAGCTTCTCTTTATTTATTATGTGAGGATATTTCCTTTATCACCATGGGCCCCAATAGGCTCCCAAATATCACTTTGCAGATTCCACGAAAAGAGTGGTAGCAAACAGCTTCTTGAGGCAGAGGTTGTAACTCTGTGAGATGAACCCACAGATCAGAAAGAAGTTTCTCAGAAAGCTTCTTTCACGTTTTGAACGGATGAAATTTCCTTTATAAGCGTAGGCCTCAATGTGATCCAAAGAAGCCCTTCTCAGTTTCCCCAAAGACAGTGTTAATGGACTGCTCCACGAAACATAAGTGTAACTCTGTGAGATGAATTCACACATCACCAAGAAGTTTCTAAGAAAGCTTCTTTCTAGTTTTCATCTGTGGATATGTCCTTTGTCACTGTAAAGTTCATTGCGCTATGAAGTATCTAATTGCAGATTTCCAGAAAACTGTGCTGGCAATGCAGTTTCTCAGAATGCTTCACTTTAGTTATTATGTGAGGATATTTCCTTTATCACCATGGGCCTCAATAGGCTCCCAAATATCACTTTGCAGATTCCACGAAAAGAGTGTTAGCAAACTGCTTCTTGAGGCAGAGGTTGTAACTCTGTGAGATGAGCTAACCGATCAAAAAGAAGTTTCTCAGAAAGCTTCTTTCACGTTTTGAAGGGATGAAATTTCCATTATCAGCGTAGGCCTCAATGTGATCCAAAGAAGCCATTCTCAGATTCCTCAAAGACAGTGTTAATGGACTGCTCCACGAAACATAAGTGTAACTCTGTGAGATGAATTCACACATCACCAAGAAGTTTCGAAGAAAGCTTCTTTCTAGTTTTCATCTGTGGATATTTCCTTTGTCACTGTAATGTTCATTGCGCTAGGAAGTATCTAATTGCAGATTTCCGGAAAACTGTGGTAACAAACTGATCACTGAAGAGAAACGTGTAACTCTGTGAGTTGCATTCACACATGGCAATGCAGTTTCTCAGAAAGCTTCTCTTTAGTTATTATGTGAGGATATTTCCTTTATCACCATGGGCCCCTATAGGCTCCCAAATATCACTTTGCAGATTCCACGAGAAGTGTGTTAGCAAACTTCTTCTTAAGGCAGAGGTTGTAACTCTGTGAGATGAACTCACAGACAAGAAAGAAGTTTCTCAGAAAGCTTCTTTCACGTTTTGAATGGATGAAATTTCCTTTATCAGCGTAGGCCTCAATGTGATCCAAAGCAGCCCTTCTCAGATTCCTCAAAGACAGTGTTAATGGACTGCTCCACGAAACATAAGTGTAACTCTGTGAGATGAATTCACACATCACCAAGAAGTTTCTACGAAAGCTTCTTTCTAGTTTTCATCTGTGGATATTTCCTTTGTCACTGTAATGTTCATTGCGCAATGAAGTATCTAATTGCAGATCTCCAGAAAACTGTGCTAACAAACTGATCACTGAAGAGAAACGTGTAACTCTGTGAGTTGCATTCACACATGGCAATGCAGTTTCTCAGAAAGCTTCTCTTTAGTTATGATGTGAGAATATTTCCTTTATCACCATGGGCCCCTATAGGCTCACAAATATCACTTTGCAGATTCTAGGAGAAGAGTGTTAGCAAACTTCTTCTTGAGGCAGAGGTTGTAACTCTGTGAGATGAAGTCACAGATAAGAAAGAAGTTTCTCAGAAAGCTTCATTCACGTTTTGAACGGATGAAATTTCCTTTATCAGCGTAGGCCTCAATGTGATCCAAGGAAGCCCTTATCAGATTCCTCAAAGACAGTGTGAATGGACTGCTCCACGAAACATAAGTGTAACTCTGTGAGATGAATTCACACATCACCAAGAAGTTTCTAAGAAAGCTTCTTTCTAGTTTTCATCGGTGGTATTTCCTTTGTCACTGTAATGTTCATTGCGCTATGAAGTATCTAATTGCAGATCTCCAGAAAACTGGCTAACAAACTGATCACTGAAGAGAAACGTGTAACTCTGTGAGTTGCATTCACACATGGCAATGCAGTTTCTCAGAAAGCTTCTCTTTAGTTATTATGTGAGGATATTTCCTTTATCACCAGGGGCCCCTATAGGCTCCCAAATATCACTTTGCAGATTCCACGACAAGAGTGTTAGCAAACTGCTTCTTGAGGCAGAGGTTGTAACTCTGTGAGATGAACTCACAGATCAGAAAGAAGTTTCTCAGAAAGCTTCTTTCACGTTTTGAACGGATGAAAATTCCTTTATCACTGTAGGCCTCAATGTGATCCAAAGAAGCCCTTCTCAGATTCCTCAAAGACAGTGTTAATGGACTGCTCCACGAAACATAAGTGTAACTCTGTGAGAAGAATTCACACATCCCCAAGAAGTTTCTAAGAAAGCTTCTTTCTAGTTTTCATCTGTGGATACTTCCTTTGTCACTGTAATGTTCATTGCGCTATGAAGTATCTAATTGCAGATCTCCAGAAAACTGTGCTAACAAACTGATCACTGAAGAGAAACGTGTAACTCTGTGAGTTGCATTCACACATGGCAATGCAGTTTCTCAGAAAGCTTCTCTTTAGTTATTATGTGAGGATATTTCCTTTATCACCATGGGCCCCTATAGGCTCCCAAATATCACTTTGCAGATTCCACGAGAAGAGTGTTAGCAAACTTCTTATTGTGGCAGAGGTTGTAACTCTGTGAGATGAACTCACAGATAAGAAAGAAGTTTCTCAGAAAGCTTCTTTCACGTTTTGAACGGATGAAATTTCCTTTATCAGCGTAGGAGTCAATGTGATCCAAAGAAGTCCTTCTCAAATTCCTCAAAGACAGTGTTAATGGACTGCTCCACGAAACATAAGTGTAACTCTGTGAGATGAATTCACACATCACCAAGAAGTTTCTAAGAAAGCTTCTTTCTAGTTTTCATCTGTGGATATTTCCTTTGTTACTGTAATGTTCACTGCGCTATAAAGTATCTAATTGCAGATCTCCAGAAAACTGGCTAACAAACTGATCACTGAAGAGAAACGTGTAACTCTGTGAGTTGCATTCACACATGGTAATGCAGTTTCTAGAAAGCTTCTCTTTAGTTATTATGTGAGGATATTTCCTTTATCACCAGGGGCCCCTATAGGCTCCCAAATATCACTTTGCAGATTCCACGAGAAGAGTGTTAGCAAACTGCTTCTTGAGGCAGAGGTTGTAACTCTGTGAGATGAACTCACAGATCAGAAAGAAGTTTCTCAGAAAGCTTCTTTCACCTTTTGAACGAATGAAATTTCCTTTATCACTGTAGGCCTCAATGTGATCCAATGAAGCCCTTCTCAGATTCCTCAAAGACAGTGTTAATGGACGGCTCCACGAAACAGAAGTGTAACTCTGTGAGATGAATTCACACATCACCAAGAAGTTTCTAAGAAAGCTGCTTTCTAATTTTCATCTTTGGATATTTCCTTTGTCACTGTAATGTTCATTGCGCTATGAAGTGTCTAATTGCAGATTTCCAGAAAATTGTGCTGGGAATGCAGTTTCTCAGAAAGCTTCTCTTTAGTTATTATGTGAGGATATTTCCTTTATCACCATGGGCCCCTATAGGCTCCCAAATATCACTTTGCAGATTCCACGAGAGGAGTGTTAGCAAACTTATTCTTGAGGCAGAGGTTGTAACACTGTGAGATGAACTCACAGATCAGAAAGAAGTTTCTCAGAAAGCTTCTTTCACGTTTTGAACGGATGAAATTTCCTTTATCAGCCTAAGCCTCAATGTGATCCAAAGAAGCCCTTCTCAGATTCCTCAAAGACAGTGTTAATGGACTGCTCCACGAAACATAAGTGTAACTCTGTGAGATGAATTCACACATCACTAAGAAGTTTCTAAGAAAGCTTCTTTCTAGTTTTCATCTGTGGATATTTCCTTTGTCACTGTAATGTTCATTGCGCTATGAAGTATCTAATTGCAGATCTCCAGAAAACTGTGATAACAAACTGATCACTGAAGAGAAACGTGTAACTCTGTGAGTTGCATTCACACATGGCAATGCAGTTTCTCAGAAAGCTTCTCTTTAGTTATTATGTGAGGATATTTCCTTTATCACCATGGTTCCCAATAGGCTCCCAAATATCACTTTGCAGATTCCACTGAAAGAGTGTTAGCAAACTGCTTCTTTAGGCAGAGGTTGTAACTCTGTGGGATGAACTCACAGATCAGAAAGAAGTTTCTCAGAAAGCTTCTTTCACGTTTTGAACGGATGAAATTTCCTTTCTCAGCGTCGGCCTCAATGTGATCCAAAGAAGCCCTTCTCAGATTAATCAAAGACAGTGTTAATGGACTGCTCCACGAAACATAAGTGTAACTCTGTGAGATGAATTCACACATCACCAAGAATTTTCTAAGAAAGCTTCTTTCTAGTTTTCATCTGTGGATATTTCCTTTGTCACTGTAATGTTCATTGAGCTATGAAGTATCTAATTGCAGATTTCCAGAAAACTGTGCTGGCAATGCAGTTTCTCAGAAAGCTTCTCTTTAGTTATTATGTGAGGATATTTCCTTTATCACCATGGGCCCAAATAGGCTCCCAAATATCACTTTGCAGATTCCACGAAAAGAGTGTTAGCAAACTGCTTCTTGAGGCAGAGGTTGTAACTCTGTGAGATGAACTCACAGATCAGAAAGAAGTTTCTCAGAAAGCTTCTTTCACGTTTTGAACGGATGAAATTTCCTTCATCAGCGTAGGCCTCAATGTGATCCAAAGAAGACCTTCTCAGTTTCCCCAAAGACAGTGTTAATGGACTGCTCCACGAGACATAAGTGTAACTCTGTGAGATGAATTCACACATCACCAAGAAGTTTCTAAGAAAGCTTCTTTCTAGTTTTCATCTGTGGATATTTCCTTTGTCACTGTAATGTTCATTGCGCTATGAAGTATCTAATTGCAGATTTCCAGAGAACTGTGCTAACAAACTGATCACTGAAGAGAAACGTGTAACTCTGTGAGTTGCATTCACACATGGCAATGCAGTTTCACAGAAAGCTTCTCTTTAGTTATTATGTGAGGATATTCCTTTATCACCGTGGGCCCCAATAGGCTCCCAAATATAACTTTGCAGATTCCACGAAAAGAGTGTTAGCAAACTGCTTCTTGAGGCAGAGGTTGTAACTCTGTGAGATGAACTCACAGATCAGAAAGAAGTTTCTCAGAAAGCTTCTTTCACGTTTTGAACGGATGAAATATCCTTTATCACTGTAGGCCTCAATGTGATCCAACGAAGCCCTTCTCAGATTCCTCAAAGAGAGTGTTAATGGACAGCTCCATGAAACATAAGTGTAACTCAGTGAGATGAATTCACACATCACCAAGAAGTTTCTAAGAAAGCTTCTTTCTAATTTTCATCTGTGGATATTTCCTTTGTCACTGTAATGTTCATTGCGCTATGAAGTATCTAATTGCAGATCTCCAGAAAACTGTGCTAACAAACTGATCACTGAAGAGAAACGTGTAACTCTGTGAGTTGCATTCACACATGGCAATGCAGTTTCTCAGAAAGCTTCTCTTTAGTTATTATGTGAGGATATTTCCTTTATCACCAGGGGCCCCTATAGGCTCCCAAATATCACTTTGCAGATTCCACGAGAAGGGTGTTAGCAAACTGCTTCTTGAGGCAGAGGTTGTAACTCTCTGAGATGAACTCACAGATCAGAAAGAAGTTTCTCAGAAAGCTTCTTTCACGTTTTGAACGGATGAAATTTCCTTCATCACTGTAGGCCTCAATGTGATTCAAAGAAGCCCTTCTCAGATTAATCAAAGACAGTGTTTATGGACTGCTCCACGAAACATAAGTGTAACTCTGTGAGATGAATTCACACATCACCAAGAAGTTTCTAAGAAAGCTGCTTTCTAATTTTCATCTTTGGATATTTCCTTTGTCACTGTAATGTTCATTGCGCTATGAAGTGTCTAATTGCAGATTTCCAGAAAACTGTGCTGGCAATGCAGTTTCTCAGAAAGCTTCTCTTTAGTTATTATGTGAGGATATTTCCTTTATCACCATGGGCCCCTATAGACTCCCAAATATCACTTTGCAGATTCCACGAGAAGAGTGTTAGCAAACTTCTTCTTGAGGCAGAGGTTGTAACTCTGTGAGATGAACTCACAGATCAGAAAGAAGTTTCTCAGAAAGCTTCTTTCACGTTTTGAACGGATGAAATTTCCTTTATCAGCCTAAGCCTCAATGTGATCCAAAGAAACCCTTCTCAGATTCCTCAAAGACAGTGTTAATGGACTGCTCCACGAAACATAAGTGTAACTCTGTGAGATGAATTCACACATCACCAAGAAGTTTCTAAGAAAGCTTCTTTCTAGTTTTCATCTGTGGATATGTCCTTTGTCACTGTAAAGTTCATTGCGCTATGAAGTATCTAATTGCAGATTTCCAGAAAACTGTGCTGGCAATGCAGTTTCTCAGAAAGCTTCTCTTTAGTTATTATGTGTGGATATTTCCTTTATCACGATGGGCCCCAATAGGCTCCCAAATATCACTTTGCAGATTCCACGAAAAGAGTGTTAGCAAACTGCTTCTTGAGGCAGAGGTTGTAACTCTGTGAGATGAGCTCACAGATCAGAAAGAAGTTTCTCAGAAAGCTTCTTTCACGTTTTGAACGGATGAAATTTCCTTCATCAGCGTAGGCCTCAATGTGATCCAAAGAAGCCCTTCTCAGTTTCCCCAAAGACAGTGCTAATGGACTGCTGAACGAGACATAAGTGTAATTCTGTGAGATGAATTCACACATCACCAAGAAGTTTCAAAGAAAGCTTCTTTCTAATTTTCATCTGTGGATATTTCCTTTGTCACTGTAATGTTCATTGCACTATGAAGTATCTAATTGCAGATCTCCAGAAAACTGTGCTAACAAATTGATCACTGAAGAGGAACGTGTAACTCTGTTAGTTGCATTCACACATGACAATGCAGTTTCTAAGAAAGCTTCTCTTTACTTATTATGTGAGGATATTTCCTTTATCAACATGGGCCCCTATAGGCTCAAAAATATCAGTTTGCAGATTCCACGAAAAGAGTGTTAGCAAACTGCTTCTTGAGGAAGAGGTTGTAACTCTGTGAGATGAACCCATAGATCATAAAGAAGTTTCTCAGAAAGCTTCTTTCACGTTTTGAACGGATGAAATTTCCTTTATCAGCGTAGGCCTCAATGTGATCTAAAGAAGCCCTTCTCAGATTCCTCAAAGACAGTGTTAATGGACTGCTCCACGAAGCATAAGTGTAACTCTATGAGATGAATTCACACTTCACCAAGAAGTTTCTAAGAAAGCTTCTTTCTAGTTTTCATCTGTGGATATGTCCTTTGTCACTGTAAAGTTCATTGCGCTATGAAGTATCTAATTGCAGATTTCCAGAAAACTGTGCTGGCAATGCAGTTTCTCAGAAAGCTTCTCTTTAGTTATTATGTGAGGATATTTCCTTTATCACGATGGGCCCCAATAGGCTCCCAAATATCACTTTGCAGATTCCACGAAAAGAGTGTTAGCAAACTGCTTCTTGAGGCAGAGGTTGTAACTCTGTGAGATGAGCTCACAGATCAGAAAGAAGTTTCTCAGAAAGCTTCTTTTACGTTTTGAACGGATGAAATTTCCTTCATCAGCGTAGGCCTCAATGTGATCCAAAGAAGCCCTTCTCAGTTTCCCCAAAGACAGTGTTAACGGACTGCTCCACGAGACAGAAGTGTAACTCTGTGAGATGAATTCACACATCACCAACAAGTTTCTAAGAAAGCTTCTTTCTAGTTTTCATCTGTGGATATTTCCTTTGTCACTGTAATATTCATTGCGCTATGAAGTATCTAATTGCAGATCTCCAGAAAACTGTACTAACAAACTGATCACTGAAGAGAAACGTGTAACTCTCTGAGTTGCATTCACACATGGCAATGCAGTTTCTCAGAAAGCTTCTCTTTAGTTATTATGTGAGGATATTTCCTTTATCACCATGGCCCCTATAGGCTCCCAAATATCACTTTGCAGATTCCACGAGAAGAGTGTTAGCAAACTTCTTCTTGAGGCAGAAGTTGTAACTCTGTGAGATGAACTCACAGATCAGAAAGAAGTTTCTCAGAAAGCTTCTTTCACGTTTTGAACGGATGAAATATCCTTTATCAGCGTAGGCCTCCATGTGATCCAAAGAAGCCCTTCTCAGATACCTCAAAGACAGTGTTAATGGACTGCTCCACGAAACATAAGTGTAACTCTGTGAGATGAATTCACACATCACCAAGAAGTTTCTAAGAAAGCTTCTTTCTAGTTCTCATCTGTGGATATGTCCTTTGTCACTGTAAAGTTCATTGCGCTATGAAGTATCTAATTGCAGATTTCCAGAAAACTGTGCTGGTAATGCAGTTTCTCAGAAAGCTTCTCTTTAGTTATTATGTGAGGATATTTCCTTTATCACGATGGGCCCCAATAGGCTCCCAAATATCACTTTGCAGATTCCACGAAAAGAGTGTTAGCAAACTGCTTCTTGAGGCAGAGGTTGCAACTCTTTGAGTTGACCTCACAGATCAGAAAGAAGTTTCTCAGAAAGCTTCTTTCACGTTTTGAACGGATGAAATTTCCTTCATCAGCGTAGGCCTCAATGTGATCCAAAGAAGCCCTTCTCAGTTTCCCCAAAGACAGTGTTAATGGACTGCTCCACGAGACATAAGTGTAACTCTGTGAGATGAATTCACACATCACCAAGAAGTTTCTAAGAAAGCTTCTTCCTAGTTTTCATCTGTGGATATTTCCTTTGTCACGGTAATGTTCATTGCACTATGAAGTATCTAATTGCAGATCTCCAGAAAACTGTGCTAACAAATTGATCACTGAAGAGGAACGTGTAACTCTGTGAGTTGCATTCACACATGACAATGCAGTTTCTCAGAAAGCTTCTCTTTACTTATTATGTGAGGATATTTCCTTTATCACCATGGGCCCCTATAGGCTCCCAAATATCACTTTGCAGATTCCACGAGAAGAGTGTTAGCAAACTTCTTCTTGAGGCAGAGGTTGTAACTCTGTGAGATGAACTCACAGATCAGAAAGAAGTTTCTCAGAAAGCTTCTTTCACGTTTTGAACGGATGAAATTTCCTTTATCAGCGTAGGCCTCAATGTGATCCAAAGAAGCCCTTCTCAGATTCCTCAAAGACAGTGTTAATGGACTGCTCCACGATACATAAGTGTAACTCTGTGAGATGAATTCACACATCACCAAGAAGTTTCTAAGAAAGCTTCTTTCTAGTTTTCATCTGTGGATAGGTCCTTTGTCACTTTAAAGTTCATTGCGCTATGAAGTATCTAATTGCAGATTTCCAGAAAACTGTGCTGGCAATGCAGTTTCTCAGAAAGCTTCTCTTTAGTTATTATGTGAGGATATTTCCTTTATCACCATGGGCCCCAATATGCTCCCAAATATCACTTTGCAGATTCCACGAAAAGAGTGTTAGCAAACTGCTTCTTGAGGCAGAGGTTGTAACTCTGTGAGATGAACTCACAGATCAGAAAGAAGTTTCTCAGAAAGCTTCTTTCACGTTTTGAACGGATGAAATTTCCTTCATCAGCGTAGGCCTCAATGTGATCCAAAGAAGCCCTTCTCAGTTTCCCCAAAGACAGTGTTAATGGACTGCTCCACGAGACATAAGTGTAACTCTGTGAGATGAATTCACACATCACCAAGAAGTTTCTAAGAAAGCTTCTTTCTAGTTTTCATCTGTGGATATTTCCTTTGTCACTGTAATGTTCATTGCGCTATGAAGTATCTAATTGCAGATTTCCAGAGAACTGTGCTAACAAACTGATCACTGAAGGGAAACGTGTAACTCTGTGAGTTGCATTCAGACATGGCAATGCAGTTTCACAGAAAGCTTCCCTTTAGTTTTTATGTGAGGACATTTCCCTTATCACCATGGGCCCCTTATAGGCTCCCAAATATCACTTTGCAGATACCACGAGAGGAGTGTTAGCAAACTTCTTCTTGAGGCAGAGGTTGTAACACTGTGAGATGAACTCACAGATCAGAAAGAAGTTTCTCAGAAAGCTTCTTTCACGTTTTGAACGGATGAAATTTCCTTTATCAGCGTAGGCCTCAATGTGATCCAAAGAAGCCCTTCTCAGATTCCTCAAAGACAGTGTTATTGGACTGCTCCACGAAACATAAGTGTAACTCTGTGAGATGAATTCACACATCACCAAGAAGTTTCTAGGAAAGCTTCTTTCTAGTTTTCATCTGTGGATATTTCCTTTGTCACTGTAATGTTCATTGCGTATGAAGAATCTAATTGCAGATCCCCAGAAAACTGTGCGAACAAACTGATCACTGAAGAGAAACGTGTAACTCTATGAGTTGCATTCACACATGGCAATGCAGTTTGTCAGAAAGCTTCTCTTTAGTTATTATGTGAGGATAATTCCTTTATCACCATATGCCCCAATAGGCTCCCAAATATCACTTTGCAGATTCCACGAAAAGAGTGTTAGCAAACTGCTTCTTGAGCCAGAGGTTGTAACTCTGTGAGATGAACTCACAGATCAGAAAGAAGTTTCTCAGAATGCTTCTTTCACGTTTTGAACGGAAGAAATTTTGTTTATCAGCGTAGGCCTCAAAGTGATCCAAAGAAGACCTTCTCAGTTTCCCCAAAGACAGAGTTAATGGACTGCTCCACGAAACATAAGTGTAACACTGTGAGATGAATTCACACATCACCAACAAGTTTCTAAGAAAGCTTCTTTCTAGTTTTCATCTGTGGATATTTCCTTTGTCACTGTAATATTCATTGCGCTATGAAGTATCTAATTGCAGATCTCCAGAAAACTGTGCTAACAAACTGATCACTGAAGAGAAACTTGTAACTCTCTGAGTTGCATTCACACATGGCAATGCAGTTTCTCAGAAAGCTTCTCTTTAGTTATTATGTGAGGATATTTCCTTTATCACCATGGGCCCCTATAGGCTCCCAAATATCACTTTGCAGATTCCACGAAAAGAGTGTTAGCAAACTGCTTCTTGAGGCAGAGGTTGTAACTCTGTGAGATGAGCTCACAGATCAGAAAGAAGTTTCTCAGAAAGCTTCTTTCACGTTTTGAACGGATGAAATTTCCTTCATCAGCGTAGGCCTCAATGTGATCCAAAGAAGCCCTTCTCAGTTTCCCCAAAGACAGTGTTAATGGACTGCTCCACGAGACATAAGTGTAACTCTGTGAGATGAATTCACACATCACCAAGAAGTTTCTAAGAAAGCTTCTTTCTAGTTTTCATCTGTGGATATTTCCTTTGTCACTGTAATGTTCATTGCGCTATGAAGTATCTAATTGCAAATCTCCAGAAAACTGTGCTAACAAACTGATCACTGAAGAGAAACGTGTAACTCTGTGAGTGGCATTCACACATGGCAATGCAGTTTCTCAGAAAGCTTCTCTTTAGTTATTATGTGAGGATATTTCCTTTATCACCAGGGGCCCCTATAGGCTCCCAAATATCACTTTGCAGATTCCACGAGAAGGGTGTTAGCAAACTGCTTCTTGAGGCAGAGGTTGTAACTCTGTGAGATGAACTCACAGATCAGAAAGAAGTTTCTCAGAAAGCTTCTTTCACGTTTTGAACGGATGAAATTTCCTTCATCACTGTAGGCCTCAATGTGATTCAAAGAAGCCCTTCTCAGATTCCTCAAAGACAGTGTTAATGGACTGCTCCACGAAACATAAGTGTAACTCTGTGAGATGAATTCACACATCACCAAGAAGTTTCTAAGAAAGCTGCTTTCTAATTTTCATCTTTGGATATTTCCTTTGTCACTGTAATGTTCATTGCGCTATGAAGTGTCTAATTGCAGATTTCCAGAAAACTGTGCTGGCAATGCAGTTTCTCAGAAAGCTTCTCTTTAGTTATTATGTGAGGATATTTCCTTTAACACCATGAGCCCCTATAGACTCCCAAATATCACTTTGCAGATTCCACGAGAAGAGTGTTAGCAAACTTCTTCTTGAGGCAGAGGTTGTAACTCTGTGAGATGAACTCACAGATCAGAAAGAAGTTTCTCAGAAAGCTTCTTTCACGTTTTGAACGGATGAAATTTCCTTTATCAGCCTAAGCCTCAATGTGATCCAAAGAAACCCTTCTCAGATTCCTCAAAGACAGTGTTAATGGACTGCTCCACGAAACATAAGTGTAACTCTGTGAGATGAATTCACACATCACCAAGAAGTTTCTAAGAAAGCTTCTTTCTAGTTTTCATCTGTGGATATGTCCTTTGTCACTGTAAAGTTCATTGCGCTATGAAGTATCTAATTGCAGATTTCCAGAAAACTGTGCTGGCAATGCAGTTTCTCAGAAAGCTTCTCTTTAGTTATTATGTGTGGATATTTCCTTTATCACGATGGGCCCCAATAGGCTCCCAAATATCACTTTGCAGATTCCACGAAAAGAGTGTTAGCAAACTGCTTCTTGAGGCAGAGGTTGTAACTCTGTGAGATGAGCTCACAGATCAGAAAGAAGTTTCTCAGAAAGCTTCTTTCACGTTTTGAACGGATGAAATTTCCTTCATCAGCGTAGGCCTCAATGTGATCCAAAGAAACCCTTCTCAGTTTCCCCAAAGACAGTGTTAATGGACTGCACCACGAGACATAAGTGTAACTCTGTGAGATGAATTCACACATCACCAAGAAGTTTCAAAGAAAGCTTCTTTCTAATTTTCATCTGTGGATATTTCCTTTGTCACTGTAATGTTCATTGCACTATGAAGTATCTAATTGCAGATCTCCAGAAAACTGTGCTAACAAATTGATCACTGAAGAGGAACGTGTAACTCTGTTAGTTGCATTCACACATGACAATGCAGTTTCTAAGAAAGCTTCTCTTTACTTATTATGTGAGGATATTTCCTTTATCAACATGGGACCCTATAGGCTCCCAAATATCAGTTTGCAGATTCCACGAAAAGAGTGTTAGCAAACTGCTTCTTGAGGAAGAGGTTGTAACTCTGTGAGATGAACCCATAGATCATAAAGAAGTTTCTTAGAAAGCTTCTTTCACGTTTTGAACGGATGAAATTTCCTTCATCAGCGTAGGCCTCAATGTGATCCAAAGAAGCCCTTCTCAGATTCCTCAAAGACAGGGTTAATGGACTGCTCCACGAAACATAAGTGTAACTCTCAGAGATGAATTCACACATCACCAAGAAGTTTCTAAGAAAGCTTCTTTCTAGTTTTCATCTGTGGATAATTCCTTTGTCACTGTAATGTTCATTACGCTATGAAGTATCTAATTGCAGATTTCCAGAAAACTGTGCTGGCAATGCAGTTTCTGAGAAAGCTTCTCTTTAGTTATTATGTGAGGATATTTCCTTTATCACCATGGGCCCCAATAGGCTCCCAAATATCACTTTGCAGATTCCACGAAAAGAGTGTTAGCAAACTGCTTCTTGAGGCAGAGGTTGTAACTCTGTGAGATGAGCTCACAGATCAGAAAGAAGTTTCTCAGAAAGCTTCTTTCACGTTTTGAACGGATGAAATTTCCTTCATCAGCGTAGGCCTCAATGTGATCCAAAGAAGCCCTTCTCAGTTTCCCCAAAGACAGTGTTAATGGACTGCTCCACGAGACATAAGTGTAACTCTGTGAGATGAATTCACACATCACCAACAAGTTTCTAAGAAAGCTTCTTTCTAGTTTTCATCTGTGGATATTTCCTTTGTCACTGTAATATTCATTGCGCTATGAAGTATCTAATTGCAGATCTCCAGAAAACTGTGCTAACAAACTGATCACTGAAGAGAAACGTGTAACTCTCTGAGTTGCATTCACACATGGCAATGCAGTTTCTCAGAAAGCTTCTCTTTAGTTATTATGTGAGGATATTTCCTTTATCACCATGGGCCCCTATAGGCTCCAAAATATCACTTTGCAGATTCCACGAGAAGAGTGTTAGCAAACTTCTTCTTGAGGTAGAGGTTGTAACTCTGTGAGATGAACTCACAGATCAGAAAGAAGTTTCTCAGAAAGCTTCTTTCACGTTTTGAACGGATGAAATTTCCTTTATCAGCGTAGGCCTCAATGTGATCCAAAGAAGCCCTTCTCAGATTCCTCAAAGACAGTGTTAATGGACTGCTCCACGAAACATAAGTGTAACTCTGTGAGATGAATTCACACATCACCAAGAAGTTTCTAAGAAAGCTTCTTTCTAGTTTTCATCTGTGGATATGTCCTTTGTCACTTTAAAGTTCATTGCGGTATGAAGTATCTAATTGCAGATTTCCAGAAAACTGTGCTGGCAATGCAGTTTCTCAGAAAGCTTCTCTTTAGTTATTATGTGAGGATATTTCCTTTATCACCATGGGCCCCAATAGGCTCCCAAATATCATTTTGCAGATTCCACGAAAAGAGTGTTAGCAAACTGCTTCTTGAGGCAGAGGTTGTAACTCTGTGAGATGAACTCACAGATCACAAAGAAGTTTCTCAGAAAGCTTCTTTCACGTTTTGAACGGATGAAATTTACTTTATCAGCGTAGGCCTCAATGTGATCCAAAGAAGCCCTTCTCAGTTTCCCCAAAGACAGTGTTAATGGACTGCTCCACGAGACATAAGTGTAACTCTCTGAGATGAATTCACACATCACCAAGAAGTTTCTAAGAAAGCTTCTTTCTAGTTTTCATCTGTGGATAATTCCTTTGTCACTGTAATGTTCATTACGCTATGAAGTATCTAATTGCAGATTTCCAGAAAACTGTGCTGGCAATGCAGTTTCTGAGAAAGCTTCTCTTTAGTTATTATGTGAGGGTATTTCCTTTATCACCATGGGCCCCAATAGGCTCCCAAATATCACTTTGCAGATTCCATGAGAAGAGTGTTAGCAAACTTCTTCTTGAGGCAGAGGTTGTAACTCTGTGAGATGAACTCACAGATCAGAAAGAAGTTTTTCAGAAAGCTTCTTTCACGTTTTGAAGGAATGAAATGTTCTTTATCAGCGTAGGCCTCAATGTGATCCAAAGAAACCCTTCTCAGATTCCTCAAAGACAGTGTTAATGGACTGCTCAACGAAAAATAACTGTAACTCTGTGAGATGAATTCACACATGACCAAGAAGTTTCTAAGAAAGCTTCTTTCTAGTTTTCATCTGTGGATATTTCCTTTGTCACTGTAATGTTCATTGCGCTATGAAGTATCTAATTGTAGATCTCCAGAAAACTGTGCTAACAAACTGATCACTGAAGAGAAACGTGTAACTCTGTGAGTTGCATTCACACATGGCAATGCAGTTTCTCAGAAAGCTTCTCTTTAGTTATTATGTGAGGATATTTCCTTTATCACCATGGCTCCCAATTGGCTCCGAAATATCACTTTGCAGATTCCACGAAAAGAGTGTTAGCAAACTGCTTCTTGCGGCAGACGTTGTAACTCTGTGAGATGAACTCACAGATCAAAAAGAAGTTTGTCAGAAAGCTTCTTTCACGTTTTGAACGGATGAAATTTCCTTTATCAGCGTAGGCCTCAATGTGATCCAAAGAAGCCCTTCTCAGATTCCTCAAAGACAGTGTTAATGGACTGCTCCATGAAACATAAGTGTAACTCTGTGACATGAATTCACACATCACCAAGAAGTTTCTAAGAAAGCTTCTTTCTAGTTTTCATCTGTGGATATTTCCTTTGTCACTGTAATGTTCATTGCGCAATGAAGAATCTAATTGCAGATCTCCAGAAAACTGTGCTAACAAACTGATCACTGAAGACAAACGTGTAACTCTGTGAGTTGCATTCACACATGGCAATGCAGTTTCTCAGAAAGCTTCTCTTTAGTTTTTATATGCGAATAATTCCTTTATCACCATGGGCCCCAATAGGCTCCCAAAAATCACTTTGCAGTTTCCACGAAAAGAGTGTTAGCAAACTGCTTCTTGCGGCAGACGTTGTAACTCTGTGAGATGAACTCACAGATCAAAAAGAAGTTTCTCAGAAAGCTTCTTTCACGTTTTGAACGGATGAAATTTCTTTTATCAGCGTAGGCGTCAATGTGATCCAAAGAAGCCCTTCTCAGATTCCTCAAAGACAGTGTTAATGGACTGCTCCATGAAACATAAGTGTAACTCTGTGACATGAATTCACACATCACCAAGAATTTTCTAAGAAAGCTTCTTTCTAGTTTTCATCTATGGATATTTCCTTTGTCACTGTAATGTTCATTGCGCTAGGAAGTATCTAATTGCAGATCTCCAGAAAAGTGTGCTAACAAACTGATCACTGAAGAGAAACGTGTAACTCTGTGAGTTGCATTCACACATGGCAATGCAGTTTCTCAGAAAGCTTCTCTTTAGTTATTATGTGAGGATATTTCCTTTATCACCATGGGCCCCTATAGGCTCCCAAATATCACTTTGCAGATTGCACGAGAAGAGTGTTAGCAAACTTCTTCTTGAGGCAGAGGTTGTAACTCTGTGAGATGAACTCACAGATCAGAAAGAAGTTTCTCAGAAAGCTTCTTTCACGTTTTGAAGGAATGAAATTTCCTTTATCAGCGTAGGCCTCAATGTGATCCAAAGAAACCCTTCTCAGATTCCTCAAAGACAGTGTTAATGGACTGCTCAACGAAAAATAACTGTAACTCTGTGAGATGAATTCACACATGACCAAGAAGTTTCTAAGAAAGCTTCTTTCTAGTTTTCATCTGTGGATATTTCCTTTGTCACTGTAATGTTCATTGCGCTATGAAGTATCTAATTGCAGATCTCCAGAAAACTGTGCTAACAAACTGATCACTGAAGAGAAACGTGTAACTCTGTGAGTTGCATTCACACATGGCAATGCAGTTTCTCAGAAAGCTTCTCTTTAGTTATTATGTGAGGATATTTCCTTTATCACCATGGCTCCCAATTGGCTCCGAAATATCACTTTGCAGATTCCACGAAAAGAGTGTTAGCAAACTGCTTCTTGCGGCAGACGTTGTAACTCTGTGAGATGAACTCACAGATCAAAAAGAAGTTTGTCAGAAAGCTTCTTTCACGTTTTGAACGGATGAAATTTCCTTTATCAGCGTAGGCCTCAATATGATCCAAAGAAGCCCTTCTCAGTTTCCCCAAAGACAGTGTTAATGGACTGCTCCAGGAAACATAAGTGTAACTCTGTGAGATGAATTCGCACATCACCAAGAAGTTTCTAAGAAAGCTTCTTTCTAGTTTTCATCTGTGGATATTTCCTTTGTCACTGTAATGTTCATTGCGCTACGAAGTATCTAATTGCAGATCTCCAGAAAACTGGGATAACAAACTGATCACTGAAGGGAAACGTGTAACTCTATGAGTTGCATTCACAAATGGCAATGCAGTTTCTCAGAATGCTTTTCTGTAGTTATTATGTGAGGATATTTCCTTTATCACCATGGGCCCCTATAGGCTCCCAAATATCACTTTGCAGATTCCATGAGAAGAGTGTTAGCAAACTTCTTCTTGAGGCAGAGGTTGTAACTCTGTGAGATGAACTCACAGATCAGAAAGAAGTTTCTCAGAAAGCTTCTTTCACGTTTTGAAGGAATGAAATTTCCTTTATCAGCGTAGGCCTCAATGTGATCCAAAGAAACCCTTCTCAGATTCCTCAAAGACAGTGTTAATGGACTGCTCAACGAAAAATAACTGTAACTCTGTGAGATGAATTCACACA
Organism: Rhinopithecus roxellana; assembly: GCF_007565055.1. Classification (NCBI taxonomy): domain Eukaryota; kingdom Metazoa; phylum Chordata; class Mammalia; order Primates; family Cercopithecidae; genus Rhinopithecus; species Rhinopithecus roxellana. The sequence continues at coordinate 17,693,100 of NC_044558.1, forward strand.
TGACCAAGAAGTTTCTAAGAAAGCTTCTTTCTAGTTTTCATCTGTGGATATTTCCTTTGTCACTGTAATGTTCATTGCGCTATGAAGTATCTAATTGTAGATCTCCAGAAAACTGTGCTAACAAACTGATCACTGAAGAGAAACGTGTAACTCTGTGAGTTGCATTCACACATGGCAATGCAGTTTCTCAGAAAGCTTCTCTTTAGTTATTATGTGAGGATATTTCCTTTATCACCATGGCTCCCAATTGGCTCCGAAATATCACTTTGCAGATAACACGAAAAGAGTGTTAACAAACTGCTTCTTGCGGCAGACGTTGTAACTCTGTGAGATGAACTCACAGATTAAAAAGAAGTTTCTCATAAAGCTTCTTTCACGTTTTGAACGGATGAAATTTCCTTTATCAGCGTAGGCGTCAATGTGATCCAAAGAAGCCCTTCTCAGATTCCTCAAAGACAGTGTTAATGGACTGCTCCATGAAACATAAGTGTAACTCTGTGAGATGAATTCACACATCACCAAGAATTTTCTAAGAAAGCTTCTTTCTAGTTTTCATCTATGGATATTTCCTTTGTCACTGTAATGTTCATTGCGCTATGAAGTATCTAATTGCAGATCTCCAGAAAAGTGTGCTAACAAACTGATCACTGAAGAGAAACGTGTAACTCTGTGAGTTGCATTCACACATGGCAATGCAGTTTCTCAGAAAGCTTCTCTTTAGTTATTATGTGAGGATATTTCCTTTATCACCATGGGCCCCTATAGGCTCCCAAATATCACTTTGCAGATTGCACGAGAAGAGTGTTAGCAAACTTCTTCTTGTGGCAGAGGTTGTAACACTGTGAGATGAACTCACAGATCATAAAGAAGTTTCTCAGAAAGCTTCTTTCACGTTTTGAACGGATGAAATTTCCTTTATCAGCGTAGGCCTCAATGTAATCCAGCGAAGCCCTTCTCAGTTTCCCCAAAGACAGTGTTAATGGACTGCTCCATGAAACATAAGTGTAACTCTGTGAGATGAATTCACACATCACCAAGAAGTTTCTAAGAAAGCTTCTTTCTAGTTTTCATCTGTGGATATTTCCTTTGTCACTGTAATGTTCATTGCGCTATGAAGTATCTAATTGCAGATCTCCAGAAAACTGTGCTAACAAACTGATCACTGAAGAGAAACGTGTAACTCTGTGAGTTGCATTCACACATGGCAATGCAGTTTCTCAGAAAGCTTCTCTTTAGTTATTATGTGAGGATATTTCCTTTATCACCATGTTCCCCAATAGGCTTCCAAATATCACTTTGCAGATTCCACGAAAAGAGTGTTTGCAAACTGCTTCTTGAGACAGAGTTTGTAACTCTGTGAGATGAACTCACAGATCAGAACGAAGTTTCTCAGAAAGCTTCTTTCACGTTTTGAACGGATGAAATTTCCTTTATCAGCGTAGGCCTCAATGTCATCCAAAGAAGCCCTTCTCAGCTTCCCCAAAGACAGTGTTAATGGACTGCTCCACGAAACATAAGTGTAACTCTGTGAGATTAATTCACACATCACCAGGAAGTTTCTAAGAAAGCTTCATTCTAGTTTTCATCTGTGGATATTTCCTTTGTCACTGTAATGTTCATTGCGATATGAAGTATCTACTTGCAGATCTCCAGAAAACTGTGCTAACAAACTGATCACTGAAGAGAAACGTGTAACTCTGTGAGTTGCATTCACACATGGCAATGCAGTTTCTCAGAAAGCTTCTCTTTAGTTATTATGTGAGGATATTTCCTTTATCACCATGGGCCCCAATAGGCTTCCAAATATCACTTTGCAGATTCCACGAAAAGAGTGTTAGCAAACTGCTTCTTGAGACAGAGGTTGTAACTCTGTGAGATGAACTCACAGATCAGAAAGAAGTTTCTCAGAAAGCTTCTTTCACGTTTTGAACGGATGAAATTTCCTTTATCAGCGTAGGCCTCAATGTGATCCAAAGAAGCCCTTCTCAGTTTCCCCAAAGACAGTGTTAATGGACTGCTCCACGAAACATAAGTGTAACTCTGTGAGATTAATTCACACATCACCAGGAAGTTTCTAAGAAAGCTTCATTCTAGTTTTCATCTGTGGATATTTCCTTTGTCACTGTAATGTTCATTGCGCTATGAAGTATCTAATTGCAGATCTCCAGAAAACTGTGCTAACAAACTGATCACTGAAGAGAAACGTGTAACTCTGTGAGTTGCATTCACACATGGCAATGCAGTTTCTCAGAAAGCTTCTCTTTAGTTATTATGTGAGGATATTTCCTTTATCACCATGTTCCCCAATAGGCTTCCAAATATCACTTTGCAGATTCCACGAAAAGAGTGTTTGCAAACTGCTTCTTGAGACAGAGTTTGTAACTCTGTGAGATGAACTCACAGATCAGAACGAAGTTTCTCAGAAAGCTTCTTTCACGTTTTGAACGGATGAAATTTCCTTTATCAGCGTAGGCGTCAATGTGATCCAAAGAAGCCCTTCTCAGATTCCTCAAAGACAGTGTTAATGGACTGCTCCATGAAACATAAGTGTAACTCTGTGAGATGAATTCACACATCACCAAGAAGTTTCTAAGAAAGCTTCTTTCTAGTTTTCATCTGTGGATATTTCCTTTGTCACTGTAATGTTCATTGCGCTATGAAGTATCTAATTGCAGATCTCCAGAAAACTGGGCTAACAAACTGATCACTGAAGAGAAACGTGTAACTCTATGAGTTGCATTCACAAATGGCAATGCAGTTTCTCAGAAAGCTTTTCTGTAGTTATTATGTGAGGATATTTCCTTTATCACCATGGGCCCCTATAGGCTCCCAAATATCACTTTGCAGATTCCATGAGAAGAGTGTTAGCAAACTTCTTCTTGAGGCAGAGGTTGTAACTCTGTGAGATGAACTCACAGATCAGAAAGAAGTTTCTCAGAAAGCTTCTTTCACGTTTTGAACGGATGAAATTTCCTTTATCAGCGTAGGCCTCAATGTGATCCAAAGAAGCCCTTCTCAGATTCCTCAAAGACAGTGTTAATGGACTGCTCAACGAAACATAAGTGTAACTCTGTGAGATGAATTCACACATCACCAAGAAGTTTCTAAGAAAGCTTCTTTCTAGTTTTCATCTGTGGATATTTCCTTTGTCACTGTAATGTTCATTGCGCTATGAAGTATCTAATTGCAGATCTCCAGAAAACTGTGCTAACAAACTGATCACTGAAGAGAAACGTGTAACTCTGTGAGTTGCATTCACACATGGCAATGCAGTTTCTCAGAAAGCTTCTCTTTAGTTATTATGTGAGGATAATTCCTTTATCACCATGGGCCCCAATAGGCTCCCAAATATCACTTTGCAGATTTCCACGAAAAGAGTGTTAGCAAACTGCTTCTTGCGGCAGACGTTGTAACTCTGTGAGATGAACTCACAGATCAAAAAGAAGTTTCTCAGAAAGCTTCTTTCACGTTTTGAACGGATGAAATTTCCTTTATCAGCGTAGGCGTCAATGTGATCCAAAGAAGCCCTTCTCAGATTCCTCAAAGACAGTGTTAATGGACTGCTCCATGAAACATAAGTGTAACTCTGTGAGATGAATTCACACATCACCAAGAAGTTTCTAAGAAAGCTTCTTTCTAGTTTTCATCTGTGGATATTTCCTTTGTCACTGTAATGTTCATTGCGCTATGAAGTATCTAATTGCAGATCTCCAGAAAACTGTGCTAACAAACTGATCACTGAAGAGAAACGTGTAACTCTGTGAGTTGCATTCACACATGGCAATGCAGTTTCTCAGAAAGTTTCTCTTTAGTTATTATGTGAGGATATTTCCTTTATCACCATGGGCCCCTATAGGCTCCCAAATATCACTTTGCAGATTGCCACGAGAAGAGTGTTAGCAAACTGCTTCTTGAGGCAGTAGGTTGTAACTCTGTGAGATGAACTCACAGATTAGAAAGAAGATTTCTCAGAAAGCTTCTTTCACGTTTTGAACGGATGAAATTTCCTTTATCAGCGTAGGCCTCAATGTGATCCAAAGAAGCCCTTCTCAGATTCCTCAAAGACAGTGTTAATGGACCGCTCCACGAAACATAAGTGTAACTCTGTGAGATGAATTCACACATCACCAAGAAGTTTCTAAGAAAGCTTCTTTCTAGTTTTCATCTGGGGATATTTCCTTTGTCACTGTAATGTTCATTGCGCTATGAAGTATCTAATTGCAGATCTCCAGAAAACTGTGCTAACAAACTGATCACTGAAGAGAAACGTGTAACTCTGTGAGTTGCATTCACACATGGCAATGCAGTTTCTCAGAAAGCTTCTCTTTAGTTATTATGTGAGGATATTCCTTTATCACCATGTTCCCCAATAGGCTCCCAAATATCACTTTGCAGTTTCCACGAAAAGAGTGTTAGCAAACTGCTTCTTGACGCAGACGTTGTAACTCTGTGAGATGAACTCACAGATCAGAAAGAAGTTTCTCAGAAAGCTTCTTTCACGTTTTGAACGGATGAAATTTCCTTTATCAGCGTAGGCGTCAATGTGATCCAAAGAAGCCCTTCTCAGATTCCCCAAAGACAGTGATAATGGACTGCTCCACGAAACATAAGTGTAACTCTGTGAGATGAATTCACACATCACCAAGAATTTTCTATGAAAGCTTCTTTCTAGTTTTCATCTGTGGATATTTCCTTTGTCACTGTAATGTTCATTGCGCTATGAAGTATCTAATTGCAGATCTCCAGAAAACTGTGCTAACAAACTGATCACTGAAGAGAAACGTGTAACTCTGTGAGTTGCATTCACACATGGCAATGCAGTTTCTCAGAAAGCTTCTCTTTAGTTATTATGTGAGGATATTTCCTTTATCACCATGGGCCCCAATAGGCTTCCAAATATCACTTTGCAGATTCCACGAAAAGAGTGTTAGCAAACTGCTTCTTGAGACAGAGGTTGTAACTCTGTGAGATGAACTCACAGAGCAGAAAGAAGTTTCTCAGAATGCTTCTTTCACGTTTTGAACGGATGAAATTTCCTTTATCAGCGTAGGCCTCAATATGATCCAAAGAAGCCCTTCTCAGTTCCCCAAAGACAGTGTTAATGGACTGCTCCACGAAACATAAGTGTAACTCTGTGAGATGAATTCGCACATCACCAAGAAGTTTCTAAGAAAGCTTCTTTCTAGTTTTCATCTGTGGATATTTCCTTTGTCACTGTAATGTTCATTGCGCTACGAAGTATCTAATTGCAGATCTCCAGAAAACTGTGATAACAAACTGATCACTGAAGAGAAACGTGTATCTCTATGAGTTGCATTCACAAATGGCAATGCAGTTTCTCAGAAAGTTTTTCTGTAGTTATTATGTGAGGATATTTCCTTTATTACCATGGGCCCCTATAGGCTCCCAAATATCACTTTGCAGATTCCACGAAAAGAGTGTTAGCAAACTTCTTCTAGAGGCAGAGGTTGTAACTCTGTGAGATGAACTCACAGATCAGAAAGAAGTTTCTCAGAAAGCTTCTTTCACGTTTTGAACGGATGAAATTTCCTTTATCAGCGTAGGCCTCAATGTGATCCAAAGAAAGCCCTTCTCAGATTCCTCAAAGACAGTGTTAATGGACTGCTCAACGAAACATAAGTGTAACTCTGTGAGATGAATTCACACATCACCAAGAAGTTTCTAAGAAAGCTTCTTTCTAGTTTTCATCTGTGGATATTTCCTTTGTCACTGTAATGTTCATTGCGCTATGAAGTATCTAATTGCAGATCTCCAGAAAACTGTGCTAACAAACTGATCACTGAAGAGAAACAGTGTAACTCTGTGAGTTGCATTCACACATGGCAATGCAGTTTCTCAGAAAGCTTCTCTTTAGTTATTATGTGAGGAATAATTCCTTTATCACCATGGGCCCCAATAGGCTCCCAAATATCACTTTGCAGATTCCACGAAAAGAGTGTTAGCAAACTGCTTCTTGCGGCAGACGTTGTAACTCTGTGAGATGAACTCACAGATCAAAAAGAAGTTTCTCAGAAAGCTTCTTTCACGTTTTGAACGGAAGAAATTTCCTTTATCAGCGTAGGCGTCAATGTGATCCAAAGAAGCCCTTCTCAGATTCCTCAAAGACAGTGTTAATGGACTGCTCCATGAAACATAAGTGTAACTCTGTGAGATGAATTCACACATCACCAAGAAGTTTCTAAGAAAGCTTCTTTCTAGTTTTCATCTGTGGATATTTCCTTTGTCACTATAATGTTCATTGCGCTATGAAGTATCTAATTGCAGATCTCCAGAAAAGTGTGCTAACAAACTGATCACTGAAGAGAAACGTGTAACTCTGTGAGTTGCATTCACACATGGCAATGCAGTTTCTCTGAAAGCTTCTCTTTAGTTATTATGTGAGGATATTTCCTTTATCACCATGGGCCCCTATAGGCTCCCAAATATCACTTTGCAGATTGCACGAGAAAGAGTGTTAGCAAACTTCTTCTTGAGGCAGAGGTTGTAACTCTGTGAGATGAACTCACAGATCAGAAAGAAGTTTCTAAGAAAGCTTCTTTCACGTTTTGAACGGATGAAATTTCCTTTATCAGCGTAGGCCTCAATGTGATCCAAAGAAGCCCTTCTCAGATTCCTCAAAGACAGTGTTAATGGACTGCTCCACGAAACATAAGTGTAACTCTGTGAGATGAATTCACACATCACCAAGAAGTTTCTAAGAAAGCTTCTTTCTAGTTTTCATCTGGGGATATTTCCTTTGTCACTGTAATGTTCATTGCGCTATGAAGTATCTAATTGCAGATCTCCAGAAAACTGTGCTAACAAACTGATCACTGAAGAGAAACGTGTATCTCTGTGAGTTGCATTCACACATGGCAATGCAGTTTCTCAGAAAGCTTCTCTTTAGTTATTATGTGAGGATATTTCCTTTATCACCATGGGCCCCAATAGGCTCCCAAATATCACTTTGCAGATTCCACGAAAAGAGTGTTAGCAAACTGCTTCTTGCGGCAGACGTTGTAACTCTGTGAGATGAACTCACAGATCAGAAAGAAGTTTCTCAGAAAGCTTCTTTCACGTTTTGAACGGATGAAATTTCCTTTATCAGCGTAGGCCTCAATATGATCCAAAGAAGCCCTTCTCAGTTTCCCCAAAGACAGTGTTAATGGACTGCTCCACGAAACATAAGTGTAACTCTGTGAGATGAATTCACACATCACCAAGAAGTTTCTAAGAAAGCTTCTTTCTAGTTTTCATCTTTGGATATTTCCTTTGTCACTGTAATGTTCATTGCGCTATGAAGTATCTAATTGCAGATCTCCAGAAAACTGTGCTAACAAACTGATCACTGAAGAGAAACGTGTAACTCTGTGAGTTGCATTCACACATGGCAATGCAGTTTCTCAGAAAGCTTCTCTTTAGTTATTATGTGAGGATATTTCCTTTATCACCATGGGCCCCTATAGGCTCCCAAATATCACTTTGCAGATTGCACGAGAAGAGTGTTAGCAAACTTCTTCTTGAGGCAGAGGTTGTAACTCTGTGAGATGAACTCACAGATCAGAAAGAAGTTTCTCAGAAAGCTTCTTTCACGTTTTGAACGGATGAAATTTCCTTTATCAGCGTAGGCCTCAATGTGATCCAAAGAAGCCCTTCTCAGATTCCTCAAAGACAGTGTTAATGGACTGCTCCACGAAACATAAGTGTAACTCTGTGAGATGAATTCACACATCACCAAGAAGTTTCTAAGAAAGCTTCTTTCTAGTTTTCATCTGGGGATATTTCCTTTGTCACTGTAATGTTCATTGCGCTATGAAGTATCTAATTGCAGATCTCCAGAAAACTGTGCTAACAAACTGATCACTGAAGAGAAACGTGTAATCTCTGTGAGTTGCATTCACACATGGCAATGCAGTTTCTCAGAAAGCTTCTCTTTAGTTATTATGTGAGGATATTTCCTTTATCACCATGTGCCCCAATAGGCTCCCAAATATCACTTTGCAGATTCCACGAAAAGAGTGTTAGCAAACTGCTTCTTGAGGCAGACGTTGTAACTCTGTGAGATGAACTCACAGATCAGAAAGAAGTTTCTCAGAAAGCTTCTTTCACGTTTTGAACGGATGAAATTTCCTTTATCAGCGTAGGCCTCAATGTGATCCAAAGAAGCCCTTCTCAGTTTCCCCAAAGACAGTGTTAATGGACTGCTCCACGAAACATAAGTGTAACTCTGTGAGATGAATTCACACATCACCAAGAAGTTTCTAAGAAAGCTTCTTTCTAGTTTTCATCTGTGGATATTTCCTTTGTCACTGTAATGTTCATTGCGCTATGAAGTATCTAATTGCAGATTTCCAGAAAACTGTGCTAACAAACTGATCACTGAAGAGAAACGTGTAACTCTGTGAGTTGCATTCACACATGGCAATGCAGTTTCTCAGAAAGCTTCTCTTTAGTTATTATGTGAGGATATTCCTTTATCACCATGGGCCCCAATAGGCTCCCAAATATCACTTTGCAGATTTCCACGAAAAGAGTGTTAGCAAACTGCTTCTTGAGGCAGACGTTGTAACTCTGTGAGATGAACTCACAGATCAGAAAGAAGTTTCTCAGAAAGCTTCTTTCACGTTTTGAACGGATGAAATTTCCTTTATCAGCGTAGGCGTCAATGTGATCCAAAGAAGCCCTTCTCAGATTCCTCAAAGACAGTGTTAATGGACTGCTCCACGAAACATAAGTGTAACTCTGTGAGATGAATTCACACATCACCAAGAAGTTTCTAAGAAAGCTTCTTTCTAGTTTTCATCTGTGGATATTTCCTTTGTCACTGTAATGTTCATTGCGCTATGAAGTATCTAATTGCAGATCTCCAGAAAACTGTGCTAACAAACTGATCACTGAAGAGAAACGTGTAACTCTGTGAGTTGCATTCACACATGGCAATGCAGTTTCTCAGAAAGCTTTCTCTTTAGTTATTATGTGAGGATATTTCCTTTATCACCATGGGCCCCTATAGGCTCCCAAATATCACTTTGCAGATTCCACGAAAAGAGTGTTAGCAAACTTCTTCTTGAGGCAGAGGTTGTAACTCTGTGAGATGAACTCACAGATCAGAAAGAAGTTTCTCAGAAAGCTTCTTTCACGTTTTGAACGGATGAAATTTCCTTTATCAGCGTAGGCCTCAATGTGATCCAAAGAAGCCCTTCTCAGATTCCTCAAAGACAGTGTTAATGGACCACTCCACGAAACATAAGTGTAACTCTGTGAGATGAATTCACACATCACCAAGAAGTTTCTAAGAAAGCTTCTTTCTAGTTTTCATCTGTGGATATTTCCTTTGTCACTGTAATGTTCATTGCGCTACGAAGTATCTAATTGCAGATCTCCAGAAAACTGTGATAACAAACTGATCACTGAAGAGAAACGTGTATCTCTATGAGTTGCATTCACAAATGGCAATGCAGTTTCTCAGAAAGTTTTTCTGTAGTTATTATGTGAGGATATTTCCTTTATCACCATGGGCCCCTATAGGCTCCCAAATATCACTTTGCAGATTCCATGAGAAGAGTGTTAGCAAACTTCTTCTTGAGGCAGAGGTTGTAACTCTGTGAGATGAACTCATAGATCAGAAAGAAGTTTCTCAGAAAGCTTCTTTCACGTTTTGAACGGATGAAATTTCCTTTATCAGCGTAGGCCTCAATGTAATCCAAAGAAGCCCTTCTCAGTTTCCCCAAAGACAGTGTTAATGGACTGCTCCACGAAACATAAGTGTAACTCTGTGAGATGAATTCACACATCACCAAGAAGTTTCTAAGAAAGCTTCTTTCTAGTTTTCATCTGTGGATATTTCCTTTGTCACTGTAATGTTCATTGCGCTATGAAGTATCTAATTGCAGATTTCCAGAAAGCTGTGCTAACAAACTGATCACTGAAGAGAAACGTGTAACTCTGTGAGTTGCATTCACACATGGCAATGCAGTTTCTCAGAAAGCTTCTCTTTAGTTATTATGTGAGGATATTTCCTTTATCACCATGGGCTCCTATAGGCTCCCAAATATCACTTTGCAGATTCCACGAAAAGAGTGTTAGCAAACTTCTTCTAGAGACAGAGGTTGTAACTCTGTGAGATGAACTCACAGATCAGAAAGAAGTTTCTCAGAAAGCTTCTTTCACGTTTTGAACGGATGAAATTTCCTTTATCAGCGTAGGCCTCAATGTGATCCAAAGAAGCCCTTCTCAGATTCCTCAAAGACAGTGTTAATGGACTGCTCAACGAAAAATAAGTGTAACTCTGTGAGATGAATTCACACATCACCAAGAAGTTTCTAAGAAAGCTTCTTTCTAGTTTTCATCTGTGGATATTTCCTCTGTCACTGTAATGTTCATTGCGCTATGAAATATCTAATTGCAGATCTCCAGAAAACTGTGCTAACAAACTGATCACTGAAGAGAAAAGTGTATCTCTGTGAGTTGCATTCACACATGGCAATGCAGTTTCTCAGAAAGCTTCTCTTTAGTTATTATGTGAGGATATTTCCTTTATCACCATGGGCCCCAATAGGCTCCCAAATATCACTTTGCAGATTGCACGAAAAGAGTGTTAGCAAACTGCTTCTTGAGGCAGAGGTTGTAACTCTGTGAGATGAAATCACAGATCAGAAAGAAGTTTCTCAGAAAGCTTCTTTCACGTTTTGAACGGATGAAATTTCCTTTATCAGCGTAGGCCTCAATGTGATCCAAAGAAGCCCTTCTCAGATTCCTCAAAGACAGTGTTAATGGACTGCTCCACGAAACATAAGTGTAACTCTGTGAGATGAATTCACACATCACCAAGAAGTTTCTAAGAAAGCTTCTTTCTAGTTTTCATCTGTGGATATTTCCTTTGTCACTGTAATGTTCATTGCGCTATGAAGTATCTAATTGCAGATCTCCAGAAAACTGTGCTAACAAACTGATCACTGAAGAGAAACGTGTAACTCTGTGAGTTGCATTCACACATGGCAATGCAGTTTCTCAGAAAGCTTCTCTTTAGTTATTATGTGAGGATATTTCCTTTATCACCATGGGCCCCAATAGGCTCCCAAATATCACTTTGCAGATTCCACGAAAAGAGTGTTAGCAAACTGCTTCTTGAGGCAGAGGTTGTAACTCTGTGAGATGAACTCACAGATCAGAAAGAAGTTTCTCAGAAACTTCTTTCACGTTTTGAACGGATGAAATTTCCTTTATCAGCGTAGGCCTCAATATGATCCAAAGAAGCCCTTCTCAGTTTCCCCAAAGACAGTGTTAATGGACTGCTCCACGAAACATAAGTGTAACTCTGTGAGATGAATTCCCACATCACCAAGAAGTTTCTAAGAAAGCTTCTTTCTAGTTTTCATCTGTGGATATTTCCTTTGTCACTGTAATGTTCATTGCACTACGAAGTATCTAATTGCAGATCTCCAGAAAACTGTGATAACAAACTGATCACTGAAGAGAAACGTGTAACTCTATGAGTTGCATTCACACATGGCAATGCAGTTTCTCAGAAAGCTTGTCTTTAGTTATTATGTGAGGATATTTCCTTTATCACCATGGGCCCCAATAGGCTCCCAAATATCACTTTGCAGATTCCACGAAAAGAGGGTTAGCAAACTGCTTCTTGAGACAGAGGTTGTAACTCTGTGAGATGAACTCACAGATCAGAAAGAAGTTTCTCAGAAAGCTTCTTTCACGTTTTGAACGGATGAAATTTCCTTTATCAGCGTAGGCCTCAATGTGATCCAAAGAAGCCCTTCTCAGATTCCTCAAAGACAGTGTTAATGGACTGCTCCACGAAACATAAGTGTAACTCTGTGAGATGAATTCACACATCACCAAGAAGTTTCTAAGAAAGCTTCTTTCTAGTTTTCATCTGTGGATATTTCCTTTGTCACTGTAATGTTCATTGCGCTATGAAGTATCTAATTGCAGATTTCCAGAAAACTGTGCTAACAAACTGATCACTGAAGAGAAACGTGTAACTCTGTGAGTTGCATTCACACATGGCAATGCAGTTTCTCAGAAAGCTTCTCTTTAGTTATTATGTGAGGATATTTCCTTTATCACCATGGCTCCCAATAGGCTCCCAAATATCACTTTGCAGATTCCACGAAAAGAGTGTTAGCAAACTGCTTCTTGAGGCAGAGGTTGTAACTCTGTGAGATGAACTCACAGATCAGAAAGAAGTTTCTCAGAAAGCTTCTTTCACGTTTTGAACGGATGAAATTTCCTTTATCAGCGTAGGCCTCAATGTGATCCAAAGAAGCCCTTCTCAGTTTCCCCAAAGACAGTGTTAATGGACTGCTCCACGAAACATAAGTGTAACTCTGTGAGATGAATTCACACATCACCAAGAAGTTTCTAAGAAAGCTTCTTTCTAGTTTTCATCTGTGGATATTTCCTTTGTCACTGTAATGTTCATTGCGCTATGAAGTATCTAATTGCAGATCTCCAGAAAACTGTGCTAACAAACTGATCACTGAAGAGAAACGTGTAACTCTGTGAGTTGCATTCACACATGGCAATGCAGTTTCTCAGAAAGCTTCTCTTTAGTTATTATGTGAGGATATTTCCTTTATCACCATGGGCCCCAATAGGCTTCCAAATATCACTTTGCAGATTCCACGAAAAGAGTGTTAGCAAACTGCTTCTTGAGACAGAGGTTGTAACTCTGTGAGATGAACTCACAGATCAGAAAGAAGTTTCTCAGAAAGCTTCTTTCACGTTTTGAACGGATGAAATTTCCTTTATCAGCGTAGGCCTCAATGTGATCAAAAGAAGCCCTTCTCAGTTTCCACAAAGACAGTGTTAATGGACTGCTCCACGAAACATAAGTGTAACTCTGTGAGATGAATTCACACATCACCAAGAATTTTCTAAGAAAGCTTCTTTCTAGTTTTCGTCTGTGGATATTTCCTTTGTCACTGTAATGTTCATTGCGCTATGAAGTATCTAATTGCAGATTTCCAGAAAACTGTGCTAACAAACTGATCACTGAAGAGAAACGTGTAACTCGGTGAGTTGCATTCACACATGGCAATGCAGTCTCTCAGAAAGCTTCTCTTTAGTTATTATGTGAGGATATTTCCTTTATTACCATGGCACCCTATAGGCTCCCAAATATCACTTTGCAGATTCCACGAAAAGGGTGTTAGCAAACTTCTTCTAGAGGCAGAGGTTGTAACTCTGTGAGATGAACTCACAGATCAGAAAGAAGTTTCTCAGAAAGCTTCTTTCACGTATTGAAGGGATGAAATTTCCTTTATCAGCGTAGGCCTCAATGTGATCCAAAGAAACCCTTCTCAGATTCCTCAAAGACAGTGTTAATGGACTGCTCAACGAAAAATAACTGTAACTCTGTGAGATGAATTCACACATCACCAAGAAGTTTCTAAGAAAGCTTCTTTCTAGTTTTCATCTGTGGATATTTCCTTTGTCACTGTAATGTTCATTGCGCTATGAAGTATCTAATTGCAGATATCCAGAAAACTGTGCTAACAAACTGATCACTGAAGAGAAACGTGTAACTCTGTGAGTTGCATTCACACATGGCAATGCAGTTTCTCAGAAAGCTTCTCTTTAGTTATTATGTGAGGATATTCCTTTATCACCATGGGCCCCAATAGGCTCCCAAATATCACTTTGCAGTTTCCACGAAAAGAGTGTTAGCAAACTGCTTCTTGCGGCAGACGTTGTAACTCTGTGAGATGAACTCACAGATCAAAAAGAAGTTTCTCAGAAAGCTTCTTTCACGTTTTGAACGGATGAAATTTCCTTTATCAGCGTAGGCGTCAATGTGATCCAAAGAAGCCCTTCTCAGATTCCTCAAAGACAGTGTTAATGGACTGCTCCATGAAACATAAGTGTAACTCTGTGAGATGAATTCACACATCACCAAGAAGTTTCTAAGAAAGCTTCTTTCTAGTTTTCATCTGGGGATATTTCCTTTGTCACTGTAATGTTCATTGCGCTATGAAGTATCTAATTGCAGATCTCCAGAAAAGTGTGCTAACAAACTGATCACTGAAGAGAAACGTGTAACTCTGTGAGTTGCATTCACACATGGCAATGCAGTTTCTCAGAAAGTTTCTCTTTAGTTATTATGTGAGGATAATTCCTTTATCACCATGGTCCCCAATAGGCTCCCAAATATCACTTTGCAGATTTCCACGAAAAGAGTGTTAGCAAACTGCTTCTTGACACAGACGTTGTAACTCTGTGAGATGAACTCACAGATCAGAAAGAAGTTTCTCAGAAAGCTTCTTTCACTTTTTGAACGGATGAAATTTCCTTTATCAGCGTAGGCGTCAATGTGATCCAAAGAAGCCCTTCTCAGATTCCCCAAAACAGTGTTAATGGACTGCTCCACGAAACATAAGTGCAACTCTGTGAGATGAATTCACACATCACCAAGAAGTTTCTAAGAAAGTTTCTTTCTAGTTTTCATCTGTGGATATTTCCTTTGTCACTGTAATGTTCATTGCGCTATAAAGTATCTAATTGCAGATCTCCAGAAAACTGTGCTAAAAAACTGATCACTGAAGAGAAACGTGTAACTCTGTGAGTTGCATTCACACATGGCAATGCAGTTTCTCAGAAAGCTTCTCTTTAGTTATTATGTGATGATATTTCCTTTATCACCATGGATCCCAATTGGCTCCGAAATATCACTTTGCAGATTCCACGAAAAGAGTGTTAGCAAACTGCTTCTTGAGCAGAGGTTGTAACTCTGTGAGATGAACACACAGATCAGAAAGAATTTTCTCAGAAAGCTTCTTTCACGTTTTGAACGGATGAAATTTCCTTTATCAGCGTAGGCCTCAATGTAATCCAACGAAGCCCTTCTCAGTTTCCCCAAAGACAGTGTTAATGGACTGCTCCAAGAAACATAAGTGTAACTCTGTGAGATGAATTCACACATCACCAAGAGGTTTCTAAGAAAGCTTCTTTCTAGTTTTTATCTGTGGATATTTCCTTTTTCACTGTGATGTTCATTACGCTATGAAGTAACTAATTGCAGATCTCCAGAAAACTGTGCTAACAAACTGATCACTGAAGAGAAACGTGTAATCTCTGTGAGTTGCATTCACACATGGCAATGCAGTTTCTGAGAAAGCTTCTCTTTAGTTATTATGTGAGGATAATTCCTTTATCACCATGTTCCCCAATAGGCTCCCAAATATCACTTTGCAGATTCCACGAAAAGAGTGTTAGCAAACTGCTTCTTGAGGCAGAGGTTGTAACTCTGTGAGATGAACTCACAGATCAGAAAGAAGTTTCTCAGAAAGCTTCTTTCACGTTTTGAACGGATGAAATTTCCTTTATCAGCGTAGGCCTCAATGTGATCCAAAGAAGCCCTTCTCAGATTCCTCAAAGACAGTGTTAATGGACTGCTCAACGAAAAATAACTGTAACTCTGTGAGATGAATTCACACATCACCAAGAAGTTTCTAAGAAAGCTTCTTTCTAGTTTTCATCTGTGGATATTTCCTTTGTCACTGTAATGTTCATTGCGCTATGAAGTATCTAATTGCAGATCTCCAGAAAACTGTGCTAACAAACTGATCACTGAAGAGAAACGTGTAACTCTGTGAGTTGCATTCACACATGGCAATGCAGTTTCTCAGAAAGCTTCTCTTTAGTTATTATGTGGGAATAATTCCTTTATCACCATGGGCCCCAATAGGCTCCCAAATATCACTTTGCAGATTTCCACGAAAAGAGTGTTAGCAAACTGCTTCTTGAGGCAGAGGTTGTAACTCTGTGAGATGAACTCACAGATCAGAAAGAAGTTTCTCAGAAAGCTTCTTTCACGTTTTGAACGGATGAAATTTCCTTTATCAGCGTAGGCCTCAATGTGATCCAAAGAAGCCCTTCTCAGATTCCTCAAAGACAGTGTTAATGGACTGCTCCACGAAACATAAGTGTAACTCTGTGAGATGAATTCACACATCACCAAGAAGTTTCTAAGAAAGCTTCTTTCTAGTTTTCATCTGTGGATATTTCCTTTGTCACTGTAATGTTCATTGCGCTATGAAGTATCTAATTGCAGATCTCCAGAAAACTGTGCTAACAAACTGATCACTGAAGAGAAACGTGTAACTCTGTGAGTTGCATTCACACATGGCAATGCAGTTTCTCAGAAAGCTTCTCTTTAGTTATTATGTGAGGATATTTCCTTTATCACCATGGGCCCCAATAGGCTCCAAATATCACTTTGCAGATTCCACGAAAAGAGTGTTAGCAAACTGCTTCTTGAGGCAGAGTTTGTAACTCTGTGAGATGAACTCACAGATCAGAAAGAAGTTTCTCAGAAAGCTTCTTTCACGTTTTGAACGGATGAAATTTCCTTTATCAGCGTAGGCCTCAATGTGATCCAAAGAAGCCCTTCTCAGATTCCCCAAAGACAGTGTTAATGGACTGCTCCACGAAACATAAGTGTAACTCTGTGAGATGAATTCACACATCACCAAGAAGTTTCTAAGAAAGCTTCTTTCTAGTTTTCATCTGTGGATATTTCCTTTGTCACTGTAATGTTCATTGCGCTATGAAGTATCTAATTGCAGATTTCCAGAAAACTGTGCTAACAAACTGATCACTGAAGAGAAACGTGTAACTCTGTGAGTTGCATTCACACATGGCAATGCAGTTTCTCAGAAAGCTTCTCTTTAGTTATTATGTGAGAATATTTCCTTTATCACCATGGGCCCCAATAGGCTCCCAAATATCACTTTGCAGATTCCACGAAAAGAGTGTTAGCAAACTGCTTCTTGAGGCAGAGGTTGTAACTCTGTGAGATGAACTCACAGATCAGAAAGAAGTTTCTCAGAAAGCTTCTTTCACGTTTTGAACGGATGAAATTTCCTTTATCAGCGTAGGCCTCAATGTGATCCAAAGAAGCCCTTCTCAGATTCCTCAAAGACAGTGTTAATGGACTGCTCCACGAAACATAAGTGTAACTCTGTGAGATGAATTCACACATCACCAAGAAGTTTCTAAGAAAGCTTCTTTCTAGTTTTCATCTGTGGATATTTCCTTTGTCACTGTAATGTTCATTGCGCTATGAAGTATCTAATTGCAGATCTCCAGAAAACTGTGCTAACAAACTGATCACTGAAGAGAAACGTGTAACTCTGTGAGTTGCATTCACACATGGCAATGCAGTTTCTCAGAAAGCTTCTCTTTAGTTATTATGTGAGGATATTTCCTTTATCACCATGGGCCCCAATAGGCTCCAAATATCACTTTGCAGATTCCACGAAAAGAGTGTTAGCAAACGGCTTCTTGAGGCAGAGGTTGTAACTCTGTGAGATAAACTCACAGATCAGAAAGAAGTTTCTCAGAAAGCTTCTTTCACGTTTTGAACGGATGAAATTTCCTTTATCAGCGTAGGCCTCAATGTGATTCAAAGAAGCCCTTCTCAGTTTCCTCAAAGACAGTGTTAATGGACTGCTCCACGAAACATAAGTGTAACTCTGTGAGATGAATTCACACATCACCAAGAAGTTTCTAAGAAAGTTTCTTTCTAGTTTTCATCTGTGGATATTTCCTTTGTCACTGTAATGTTCATTGCGCTATGAAGTATCTAATTGCAGATTCCAGAAAACTGTGCTAACAAACTGATCACTGAAGAGAAACGTGTAACTCTGTGAGTTGCATTCACACATGGCAATGCAGTTTCTCAGAAAGCTTCTCTTTAGTTATATGTGAGGATATTTCCTTTATCACCATGGGCCCCAATAGGCTCCCAAATATCACTTTGCAGATTCCACGAAAGAGTGTTAGCAAACTGCTTCTTGAGGCAGAGGTTGTAACTCTGTGAGATGAACTCACAGATCAGAAAGAAGTTTCTCAGAAAGCTTCTTTCACGTTTTGAACGGATGAAATTTCCTTTATCAGCGTAGGCCTCAATGTGATCCAAAGAAGCCCTTCTCAGATTCCTCAAAGACAGTGTTAATGGACTGCTCCACGAAACATAAGTGTAACTCTGTGAGATGAATTCACACATCACCAAGAAGTTTCTAAGAAAGCTTCTTTCTAGTTTTCATCTGTGGATATTTCCTTTGTCACTGTAATGTTCATTGCGCTATGAAGTATCTAATTGCAGATTTCCAGAAAACTGTGCTAACAAACTGATCACTGAAGAGAAACGTGTAACTCTGTGAGTTGCATTCACACATGGCAATGCAGTTTCTCAGAAAGCTTCTCTTTAGTTATTATGTGAGGATATTTCCTTTATCACCATGGGCCCCAATAGGCTCCCAAATATCACTTTGCAGATTCCACGAAAAGAGTGTTAGCAAACTGCTTCTTGAGGCAGAGGTTGTAACTCTGTGAGATGAACTCACAGATCAGAAAGAAGTTTCTCAGAAAGCTTCTTTCACGTTTTGAACGGATGAAATTTCCTTTATCAGCGTAGGCCTCAATGTGATCCAAAGAAGCCCTTCTCAGATTCCTCAAAGACAGTGTTAATGGACTGCTCCACGAAACATAAGTGTAACTCTGTGAGATGAATTCACACATCACCAAGAAGTTTCTAAGAAAGCTTCTTTCTAGTTTTCATCTGTGGATATTTCCTTTGTCACTGTAATGTTCATTGCGCTATGAAGTATCTAATTGCAGATTTCCAGAAAACTGTGCTAACAAACTGATCACTGAAGAGAAACGTGTAACTCTGTGAGTTGCATTCACACATGGCAATGCAGTTTCTCAGAAAGCTTCTCTTTAGTTATTATGTGAGGATATTTCCTTTATCACCATGGGCCCCAATAGGCTCCCAAATATCACTTTGCAGATTCCACGAAAAGAGTGTTAGCAAACTGCTTCTGAGGCAGAGGTTGTAACTCTGTGAGATGAACTCACAGATCAGAAAGAAGTTTCTCAGAAAGCTTCTTTCACGTTTTGAACGGATGAAATTTCCTTTATCAGCGTAGGCCTCAATGTGATCCAAAGAAGCCCTTCTCAGATTTCCTCAAAGACAGTGTTAATGGACTGCTCCACGAAACATAAGTGTAACTCGTGAGATGAATTCACACATCACAAGAAGTTTCTAAGAAAGCTTCTTTCTAGTTTTCATCTGTGGATATTTCCTTTGTCACTGTAATGTTCATTGCGCTATGAAGTATCTAATTGCAGATTTCCAGAAAACTGTGCTAACAAACTGATCACTGAAGAGAAACGTGTAACTCTGTGAGTTGCATTCACACATGGCAATGCAGTTTCTCAGAAAGCTTCTCTTTAGTTATTATGTGAGGATATTTCCTTTATCACCATGGGCCCCAATAGGCTCCCAAATATCACTTTGCAGATTCCACGAAAAGAGTGTTAGCAAACTGCTTCTTGAGGCAGAGGTTGTAAATCTGTGAGATGAACTCACAGATCAGAAAGAAGTTTCTCAGAAAGCTTCTTTCACGTTTTGAACGGATGAAATTTCCTTTATCAGCGTAGGCCTCAATGTGATCCAAAGAAGCCCTTCTCAGATTCCTCAAAGACAGTGTTAATGGACTGCTCCACGAAACATAAGTGTAACTCTGTGAGATGAATTCACACATCACCAAGAAGTTTCTAAGAAGCTTCTTCTAGTTTTCATCTGTGGATATTCCTTTGTCACTGTAATGTTCATTGCGCTATGAAGTATCTAATTGCAGATTTCCAGAAAACTGTGCTAACAAACTGATCACTGAAGAGAAACGTGTAACTCTGTGAGTTGCATTCACACATGGCAATGCAGTTTCTCAGAAAGCTTCTCTTTAGTTATTATGTGAGGATATTTCCTTTATCACCATGGGCCCCAATAGGCTCCCAAATATCACTTTGCAGAATTCCACGAAGAGTGTTTAGCAAACTGCTCTTGAGGCAGAGGTTGTAACTCTGTGAGATGAACTCACAGATCAGAAAGAAGTTTCTCAGAAAGCTTCTTTCACGTTTTGAAAGGATGAAATTTCCTTTATCAGCGTAGGCCTCAATGTGATCAAAGAAGCCCTTCTCAGATTCCTCCAAAGACAGTGTTAATGGACTGCTCCACGAAACATAAGTGTAACTCTGTGAGATGAATTCCACACATCCTCAGAAGTTTCTAAGAAAGCTTCTTTCTAGTTTTCATCTGTGGATATTTCCTTTGTCCCTGTAATGTTCATTGCGCTATGAAGTAATCTAATTGCAGATTTCCAGAAGAAAACTGTGCTAACAAACTGATCACTGAAGAGAAACGTGTGAACTCTGTGAGTTTGCATTCACGACCATGGCAATGCAGTTTTCCAGAAGCTTCTCTTTAGTATTATGTGAGGATATTTCCTTTATCACCATGGTCCCCCAATAGGCTCCCAAATATCACTTTGCAGATTACCACGAAAGAGTGTTAGCAAACTGTCTTCTTGAGGCAGAGGTTGTAACTCTGTGAGATGAACTCACAGATCAGAAAGAAGTTTCTCAGAAAGCTTCTTTCACGTTTTGAACGGATGGAAATTTTCCTTTATCAGCGTAGGCCTCAATGTGATCCAAAGAAGCCCTTCTCAGCTTCCTCAAAGACAGTGTTAATGGACTGCTCCACGAAACATAAGTGTAACTCTGTGAGATGAATTCACACATCACCAAGAAGTTTCTAAGAAAGCTTCTTTCTAGTTTCATCTATGGATATTTCCTTTGTCACTGTAATGTTCATTGTCGCTATGAAGTATCTAATTGCAGATCTCCAGAAAACTGTGCTAACAAACTGATCACTGAAGAGAAACGTTGTAACTCTGTGAGTTGCATTCACACATGGCAATGCAGTTTCTCAGAAAGCTTCTCTTTAGTTATTATGTGAGGTATATTTCCTTTATCACCATGGGCCCCAATAGGCTCCCAAATATCACTTTTGCAGATTCCACGAAAAGAGTGTTAGCAAACTGCTTCTTGAGGCAGAGGTTGTAACTCTGTGAGATTTGTAATCACAGATCAGAAAGAAGTTTCTTCAGAAAGCTTCTTTCACGTTTTGAACGGGAATGAAATTTCCTTTATCAGCGTTAGGCCTCAATGTGATCCAAAGAAGCCCTTCTCAGATTCCTCAAAGACAGTGTTAATGGACTGACTCCACGAAACATAAGTGTAACTCTGTGAGATGAATTCACACATCACCAAGAGTTTCTAAGAAAAGCTTTCTTTCTAGTGTTTCATCGTGGATATTTCCTTTTGTCACTGTTGTACTGTCATTGCGCTATGAAGTATCTAATTGCAGATTCCAGAAAACTGTGCTAACCAAACTGATCACTGAAGAGCAAAGTGTAACTCTGTGAGTTGCCTCACACATGACAATGCAGTTTCTCAGAAAGCTTCTCTTTAGTTATTCTGTGAGGACTATTCCTTTATCACCATGGGCCCCAATAGGCTCCCAAATATCACTTTGCAGATTTCCACGAAAGAGTGTTAGCAATCTGCTTTTGAGGCAGATGTTTGTAACTCTGTGAGAGATGAAACTCACAGATCAGAAAGAAGGTTTCTCAGAAAGCTTCTTTCACGTTTTTGAACGGATGAAATTTCCCTTAGTCAGCGTAGGCCTCAATGTTGATCCAAAGAAGCCCTTTCTAAGATTCCTCAAAGACAGGTTAATGGACTGCTCCACGAAAATAAGTGTAACTCTGTGAGATGAATTCACATATCACCAAGAAGTTTCTAAGAAAGCTTCTTTCTAGTTTTCATCTTGGATATTTACCTTTGTCACTGTAATGTTCATTGCGCTATGAAGTATCTAATTGCCGATTTCTCAGAAAACTGTGCTAACCAAACTGATCACTGAAGAGAAACGTTGTAACTCTGTGAGTTGCATTCACACTTGGCAATGCAGTTTTCTCCAGAAAGCTTCTCTTTAGTTATTATGTGAGGATATTTCCTTTATCACCATGGGCCCCAATAGGCTCCCAAATCACTTTGCAGATTCCACGAAAGAGTGTTAGCAAACTGCTTCTTGAGGCAGAGGTTGTAACTCTGTGAGATGAACTCACAGATCAGAAAGAAGTTTCTCAGAAAGCTTCTTTCACGTTTTGAACGGATGAAATTTCCTTTATCAGCGTGGCCTCAATGTGATCCAAAAAAGCCCTTCTCAGTTCCCCAAAGACAGTGTTTGGACTGCTCCACGAAACATAAGTGTAACTCTGTGAGATGAATTCACACATCACCAAGAAGTTTCTAAGAAAGCTTCTTTCTAGTTTCATCTGTGGATATTTCCTTTGTCACTGTAATGTTCATTGCGCTATGAAGTATCTAATTGCAGATCCAGAAAACTGTGCTAACAAACTGATCACTGAGAGAAACGTTAACTCTGTGAGTTGCATTCACACATGGCAATGCAGTTTCTCAGAAAGCTTCTCTTTAGTTATTATGTGAGGATATTTCCTTTATCACCATGGGCCCCAATAGGCTCCCAAATATCACTTTGCAGATTCCAGAAAGAGTGTTAGCAAACTCTTCTTGAGGCAGAGGTTGTAACTCTGTGAGATGAACTCACAGATCGAAAGAAGTTTCTCAGAAAGCTTCTTTCACGTTTTGAAGGGATGAAATTTCCTTTATCTGCGTAGGCCTCAATGTGATCCAGAAGCCCTTCTCAGATTCCTCAAAGACAGTGTTAATGGACTGCTCCACGAAACATAGTGTAATTCTGTGAGATGAATTCACATCACCAAGAAGTTTTCAGAAGCTTCTTTCTAGTTTTCATCTGTGGATATTTCCTTTGTCACTGTATGTTCATGCGCTATGAAGTATCTAATTGCAGATTTCCAGAAAACTGTGCTGGCGTGTAACTGGCATTTTTCTCAGAAAGCTTCTCTTTAGTTATTATTGAGGATATTTCCTTTATCACCATGGGCCCCTATAGGCTCCCAAATATCACTTGCAGATTCCACGAAAAGAGTGTTAGCAACTGCTTCTTGAGGCAGAGTTGTAACTCTGTGAGATGAACTCACAGATCAGAAAGAGTTTCTCAGAAAGCTTCTTTCACGTTTTGAACGGATGAAATTTCCTTTATCAGCGTAGGCCTCAATGTGATCCAAAGAAGCCCTTCTCAGTTTCCCAAAGACAGTGTTAATGGACTGCTCCACGAAACATAAGTGTACTCTGTGAGATGAATTCACACATCACCAAGATTTCTAAGAAAGCTTCTTTCTAGTTTTCAGCTGTGGATAT